>NW_022709610.1:758858-786534 GCF_011630105.1 Anneissia japonica | reverse complement strand
GCCTGTCATTTTAATTAAAAACATCAACAGTTCAACTTGATGGTAGGCTAACATTGTTGTAATGTGATATACCTTTAATTCAAAAGAACCTAAATTCATCCTGTTAAAATATAAACATCCTAGCTTCCCATTTTGTAATGTAGCATGTAATCATGATGATATCCACATTTGTCTTTGGAATAACTTTATAATCTTTCATCAAGTCAAAATTCAAATCGTTGCTCGTGGCGCAGTGGACTAGATGTTGCACTTTTCAAAAACTTTCTCCTCCCCTGAGGGTCGCTTCATGACCTTTGCAGCCGGTAAACATAAATAAACAAACTACTAAACATCAGAATATATACATTGTGTATTTGATTTAATAAGATGTGGTGTTGTAATTTTGCCTAAAAGTCAAATAAATAAATTCTTGAGAGAATTGGTCAAGCGAAGGTAGAATCACTACTGAAATATTGATTTTTTTTTTTCTCTTTTTTAGTGTAAAGACAGCACATTTACAACAGAAGCATTTCTGACAGTTATAAAGATGGCGTCTACCATTGATGAACTTCATGCTGTCAATCAAATATTGGACACAGAAATTGCAAAACAACGATCAAAAGATGCCAATAAGAAAACAGATGATGGTAAGATCATTAACATAATTAGATCATTAACCTAATTAGATCATTAACATAATTAGATATAACCATTTGTTTTTTTACTAATATTTTTCTAATAATATTTTTTGGAATTTATTTTGCCTATAGGCTCTGAATCAGATGCCAAGCAGCAGTTAAATAGTTTACAGTTTGTTAAGAAACTGTGTGTGCTAACTATTAAACGCAAGAATGACGGGGAAGACTTTGAGCAAGCCATGGAGGCGGTAAGTCTAATGATTTTGTATTAGTAGACTGTATTGATCTATATTTTTAAATTCAAATTCCTTTATCTTGTTCATCCTGGCAGTATAGTAATCACTAAATTGTAATCACAAATGTCAATATTAGAAATGCACAAAAAAAAACACATCAATTATAATATGATAGGCAATAAAATATGAGAATGTTAAGCACTGTGAGTGCCATTTCTGGCCATCTAGAGGTGCTATAATCATAAATCTTCTTATCTCAGCTCCAACCGTGGTGGGGCTGTGGTAGTATAGACCCTTCATATTTGAGGTCTCTCCCTTGATCCATCTATTTCAAATTCCTACTAGATACGCCACTGGTATCATATCATTTTTTCGTCGTTAAAAACACATACAATATATAAAATGGCAAACATGATTTTAAAAAGATAACTAAACCCCACAATTAAATTTGCGGCTGGGACCGAAAAATCTTCCCCAGTCTCAGAAAACCACAGGGCCCCGAGCCCAAGTGTTTCACACTGTAGGCAATAAAATATAAGAAATGATAATAAAATCGTCAAAATTGACATAGCAATATAAAATGCACTGAAAGGTTAAGACAGGCATCAGAATTTGAAATATGGTGGTGAGTCATAGAAATACTTCAATCTTCACACCATCAAATTTTTATGTGACAAATAACTCCATATTTGGGTGTAATATTGCATCATCATGCCCATATATGGGCACATGACACAAATCTTTCACATAGAATTTGATAATGTTGACCAAGCTTTATATATATATATATTACTAAAATATTTTAGAAATTGGAAATTTGGCATATTTCATGGGAAATATATTTAAAATGTTTACGTAGGGGTAAAAACTTGAGTGTTGCGTATCACTGCAATTTAATGATGTTTTTGTTTTAAAGGTTGAGGCACTTTTTAAGGTATGGGATTGGACTGTTCTGATTTCTATTATCTCTGCATTTATATTCACATATATCTTTCACCTGTTTTTGTTGGCATTTCGTTAGAACACATTTGCATGTTAAAACGTTACACAATTTATTTCTCAGGTTGCCCAAGGAAATCAGACTTGTCAATAAAGTATTATTATAAAATATATATTGTTTGCCCAGCATGGTACTACATGCACGTTTGTTTTCAGTTTTTCTTTTTGATTTTAATTAAGATTACTATGAAATACGGAAGCTGCATACAGTGGGCCTTCTATATCCAACATAATAACACACAGATTGTTGATTTGGTGGAGGGAGCATGAATAGCTTTGTCAGTGTGTATAGTCTACTTTACACTAGATATGTAGCCAAATGGTTTTAATATGATCAACTATTTCCAATTTCTTGCTTTGTTGGCCTGGTCTTAAAAATACTTCCATTACTCTACATTCATCAGTGTTTTGTCTTAGTTGAAATTGTGTGCCATGCAGAGGTTTAACATTAAAGAAAAAAAGATACATTGGCATGGTAAAAAAAACATAGCATACAAGTTAACCTGGGGATTGCTGAATGTATGGAAAAATATTAAAGTGGTTCCTCAGTACACTGAGCATAATCAACCTGCACAAATACAAGAGTTAAAAATTTCATTACTTGGTTAAAAATTATACAGGTATAATTTTTAAATGTCAACAATTGAAATAAAAAAATGTGACATCACACTGCATGAATATAAGAACAAAGTGCAGCACTAAAACAATGTAGTACTAAGTGCAGTACTAAAACTTTGATTATTTATAATTAGCACTCTAATATTTGAGGGAAAAAATAGTGAAATGAGAATACTTTAATAATAATAATTTGTTTAACAGAATCATTGTTTCTAGACCAAAGGCACTAACACATTATCTAACATGTAAAGTGTTGACCCTTATTGGAAAGCTAGGCACACACAGCGTGGTATGATTCATACAACCACCGTCTGATAAATTTAACTTGGCTCCCTGTGAGCACTAGGTGATGCAACACCATCTGCTGATTGTCGGTGGCAGTCTCAATGGATCATCATTAAAAAGAATCATTAGTGCCTATGTGGCATTGCATTCTCTATAGAATGACGTTGGCCAAAAACCAAGCAAGTGATTGCCCAGCTTAAGCCTACTGCTTCTATTTGTATTTATGTGATTGTTTTTTTCTTTAGGAAGTGAATGGTGTTGAGAATGACTACTCAAACTTGTATTCTTTACCGTTTAACGTCGTCCTTAATAACAACATAGCGTTATCCCATTTTATAGGTAAGTCTACTTTAGCATTTCCTGTTAAATATCATGTTAACTTACGTCAGAGCCGCTGCATCACTTGGCTGATTAACAGAATGGTAACGATGGGAAAGTTACGATCCACATAAAGTATTGTGAGATTAATTGGAATGGTTAATGAGAGGTAATCAAGTGAAAGGTGATGCCAGATTGAACTTAAAGTTAAAAGCTTTAAAGTTGCTAGCAGCCGCAAATGCTTGCAGGGCTGTGTCAAGTTATTTACTGTCAATAACTTTTCATAAAAAAATCATTTTATTAGGTTGTAATAATGTTTTAAAATATCCCACTAGGAAGAATATGGAATTTTTAAATAATAATAACTGGTATCATTAAGAGTTTGGATAGTGTGATAGGCTTGTGTGATGTAATCAATGGCGCCACTGCAAGTATTCTTGTAGACAACATAAGCCTTTTGTGTTATAAATTCAATGTGCTTGTCAATTATTTATTGCAACACACTTTGTTACAGTGTTCGAAAAGATCTATCAAAAATGTTTTTGTTTTTTTTTCTTTTTTTTAATTTACTGGGTGTCTTTTTTACTATTTTGTTGTAATTCTTTAGTAAGTTTGTCCGCAGAAAAAAAGTCTTATGTACTAGTATTTTTGTAGGTTAATGTATTATTAGAGATAACATTGGTGTACAGTAGATGTATTGACAAATGATGACAAATGATATGATCCGTATGTGCTATACATTCCATTTGATAACTTAAAACACATTATTTGGTTCAAATAAACCAGAGTTGTTTTTAGATATTTAATTATCACATGCTTAGTTATCGTACATCATAAATCACATTTTATTGCTATTTTAATTCCCTCCATAGTATGTATATTCCTTTAAGTAACTTATGTAATGGAACCCTTGAACGTGAGGATTATGGAAGATGTAGGTAATATGCTGCCGTAACACTTTGCTATTAATAGGTTTTATAGCTGTCTACATTTCAAGTTGCTATTTTACATTTCCTTAAGATGAATAATTTACCAAAAACACTTCTTTGGAAACACCTGTTTGGCATGCCTTGTAGTCTGTGTCAAACATGTCAAGTAAAACCATTTTCTTAATGAAATTGGTAAATGGATGAAAACAACTTGAACTTAAAAGGGGATTCAGGTAGACATTATATATTATGAATGATTGCCAAAAGGTAAACCTGAAAGAAAAAAAACAGATAAACTAAAAGAATTTTAATTACCTTGATATGATCCGTGAAATGTTAAAAATCTTGGAAACAGTAACGATCATACATACTGTTCAACAATTATACGTAGTTTTCAGCAATCATATATACTGTAGTGTTCAAAAGTAGATTAACTGCCAATTTAAGGGTCTACGTAAAAGAATATACTGTAGGAACTTTTTAATATTTATGTCTGTTAAGCGGTGAAGATATTTCCCATTCTTATTATTAATTGAAACTAATAATTTATTTTAATATACGAAGTTGCAGATCAAAGACTTAACATTATTTTAAGTTTTTTTATCTCCCCACTGATGGTATTTGTTAATTAAAAATGTAATTAAAAATTGGCACATTCAAAGTATTTGATTATAATTACATTTATATAAACCATTTAAATTCAACTCTTATTGTCTGTTCAAACAATCACTGGCTTTACGTCATTATGCTTTTTGCCATTGTAAACATGAATTATTCTCACTGCTGTTTACAAAATGTAAACTGTTATAATAGCTTATGGTATGCTTCTCACCTTCTGTTGTTATGTCTTTCCCCAAACAATATCAGCAGCAATTCTCTTTAACTTTCAAATTGCTATAAGATATGGCTTCTTATTGCTAATCATATTGTGATTGTTAATGTTTTTGGTCTAATTTCACAATATAGTACTGTACCAAATTTATAATTTGTATTGTTATATTTTATGTACTGAAAGCTACAGTTTTAGGAATAATTTTTTTTTTTTTTTTTTTTTTTAGGAATAATTTCTTTTTTTTTTTTTTTTTTTTTGCAACATAATTTATAGTAATTTTCTTCCTCTATTTGTTGTTATTGTTGGTTCCCGTTCACAATGTATTCTATGCAGTAGGACAAGGAAGTACTCCAATCTACAGTTTTGTGCATGCGAGTGTGTGTGTGGGTGTGTCTGTTTTTTACTCAGTTCTTAAACTGGTTATCGTCATCAAATCTGAAAAGATATATTAATTGAAATTTTAGTAATGTAGAGTTAGATAATTAGGAGGCTATTGTTGTTGGTATTGTTAATAATATTGTTTTGTTGTTATTTTTATTATTATTTATCATTTTTTGAAAATAACATTTATCTTTGTTATTTATAAAAGAAATTGATAAGCATCAAGCAAAGTATATTTTTATATTTAATAAAAGTAAAGGGTATTTTATCAATTTATGTATTTATTTGTAGAATTCTTGGGAACAATTGATGCCCAGTCCTACCTGCATTTTTACCTGACTGTTGAAAGCTACCGAGTGACAGCTGAACAAAAGATCTCTGCCATCCACTTACAGCGAAAGCATCCATCCAAAGCATCATCACCTGAGCTAGAAACGTTACGCAAAGAGGCTTGGAGTGTATTTGAACAGTATCTGACAGAAGATGTGAGTGGCATCAGAATAATGATGTGGAGTGTATTTGAACAGTATCTGACAGAAGATGTGAGTGGCATCAGAATAATGATGATGCTTGGAGTGTATTTGAACAGTATCTGACAGAAGATGTGAGTGGCATCAGAATAATGATGATGCTTGGATTGTATTTGAACAGTATCTGACAGAAGATGTGAGTGGCATCAGAATAATGATGATGCTTGTGATTGTGGCGATAGTAGTATGATAGTGTAATAAAGTGGATTGTAGCGATGGTATGATAGTGTGATAAAGGTGATTGTAGCGATGGTATGATAGTGTGTTAAAGGTGATTGTGATTGTACCGCTGGTGGTATAGTGTGATGAATGTGATTGTGATTATGGCAATGGTATTATAGTGTGATGAAGCTGATGGTATGATAGTGTGATAAAGGTGGCGATGGTATGATAGTGTAATGAAGGTGATTGTAATTATGGCGATGGTATGATAGTGTAATGAAGGTGATTGTGATTATGGCGATGGTATGATAGTGTAATAAAGGTGATTGTGATTATGGTGATAGTGTGGTAGTGTGATGAAGGTGATTGTGATTATGGCGATGGAATGATAGTGTGATTATGGCGATGGTATGATAGTGTGATAAAAGTGATTGTAATTATGGCGATGGTATGATAGTATGTTAAAGGGGATTGTAATTATGGCGATGGTATAGTAGTGTGATAAAGGTGATTGTGATTGTGGCAATGGTATGATAGTGATTGGTGTAAATGTGGTAGAATGATTATGGTGGTGGTGGTGTTGAGAGTGGGGACAATGTGGACATAATTGGGTGTTGATGGTAAATGGTAGTAAATAGTAGTAATGGAGGGTCCATTTTCAATTTGTTGATCATAATAAGTGGTTGTTCATAATAGTGGTAGTGGTGTTTGGTTTTAATGACTTACCTCCTTTAATTCATGAAAAATTCTTGTAGTTTTCTTTTTGTTTGTTTCTAAATTGGGTTTTAATTTTCTATTATCAGTCGCCCCATCTCATAAATTTAGGAGATGATACAGTGGTGAAGAGAACCCATCAAAGAATCAAACTAGGAGAACCATCGGAAACAGTGTTTGATGAAGCTCAGAAAATTGTAAGTGAAGTTTGTATGAACATCAAAAGGTTAAACGGAAGCTGTAGCCTGGTGGTTAAGATGCTTAATTTCCAACCCTATGTCCTCGGATTAGAAAGCAAACACCATAACCTACAGCTGTTATTAAATGTTATTACAATTGTGAATGACAATTATATAGGGCCAAACCAAACCACATTTTCTTTAAGGTGCTATATCCTGAAGTCCTTAAAGATGTACTGTCCCATGCAAAATAACAAAAAAGTCATAAAAATCATTTTTGAAATTAACATTTTTGAAGTAACATGAAAATTATCAACTTGAACATAGAAATTAATGTATTTTAAAAAATTTTACAGTAAAAAATGATAGAAACACTTCCTGTCATTGCAAGTGTTTTATTACTCTTATTATAATTATCCAGCTTCAAAATCAGGGTAAACTTTTTTTAACTTTAATAATTTCTATGCTCACATGAATAATTTGTATGTTACTGCAAAATCAGCAAGTTAATTTCAAAATTATTTTTTTATGATTTTTTTTTTTTTTGCATTTTCAAGGGATAATACATCTTTAATGACAGATGTTCTTCTTTAAGAGTTGAGTTTTAACTGTTTTTTTGAAAGTGTGCATTGAATCAGAATTTTTTATAATTTTTTGGTAGAAGATTCCATAGGCATAGTGCTTTGCATGTGAAAGATCTCTCAGAAAATGTATGTCTGCTTGTTCTTGGCTTGAATAGTAGATGAGCTGAGAGTGCTTTGTAAAAATGTACACATAAGATGACTAAGATAATTTTATTTTTTTTAAATTAAAGCATTAAAGATGTACAGTACTTTATGGCAAAAAAATCGGGCAAGCCTCAAAAATTTAATAAGAATGGTGAATTTCAATTCTTTTAAAATAGCTCAATAAAAAAGGATGAAATAATTTATTAACAAGAAACATAGGAAAACAATTGTTTTGTTGATTTATAGGGGTCAGTGTTTTCTCATTAAATTTTTAATTGTAATTTTAAGTTAATAACTAATTTCTTTCTCTTCTCAGGTACATAAGATCCTCCAGGAAGACCAGCATTATTTAGCTTTCAAACAGAGTTCATCCTACCGACGGTGTCTAGCAGAATTGGACCTTTTGACGCCTAAGACCAACGGCAAGCTCCCTGATGACGACAACCAGTTTGACTCCTCTCCCGATAGTAGTATAGCAGCGGTAAAAACTCCTAATTCCTAATGACGTTTTTGTTACCATTAAGTTAAAGCCTTTAAAAGCATGGACATTAATTATTAAGGGTTGGTTATAAATAGTTGGCAACAAAATTTATGTCTACATGCTGTATAAACATTAGTTGAATTATATTATTTGTTCACAGAAACACTTAAAAAATACTTGGGAAAAAATGTTTCTGATGATAAAACTTAAACAGTGATACAATTGTGAAATATAATGTCTGCTGATCAGGTGGTTATATATGAATGCTATAAATAATCACAATTTTAAGGTTTGTGATGATTGTATATTCAAGATCCCAAAAGTTTTTTGTTTCAGCTATATTTTGGTTATTCTATTTATTTTATTTTATGCATATGATATCAATCAATTTCTAAAAATGATATATTAGATTTTTCTGTAACTTGTAGATAATGATTTCATCATTTTTATCTACAAATTAAATAGTCTTCTGAAGATCTCTCGTCATTTGGGAGCACAGATTCTCTGGACAACTTTTCTATGGATTCTGATCTTTCAGCGGACGCCTCTGTAAATATTAACGCTGAAATAACTGAAGCAAGTAAGTAGACAACATTTGATTTTTCCTCTCACCTTGGTGTTGTGTACAATTTTTGACATTTGTATATTTTCATACATTTCTATGAGATGAAATATAGTGTACAGTAATTAGGCCCATTGTGAAGTTGGGTTTTTTGTTTCTTTAGTTTCCTTGTCCAACAAACCTGTGTTACATTGGCTTTTATAACAATTATTTTAAAATTTCACTCAAAAGTGTACACATGAAGTTAACTACCAACATTGATGATTTTCAGTGTGTGATTTTTAACCAGGTATTATTTGTTTTAAATTCTAGTACCTAGTAAAGACCCAGCAGCATCAGGGAAAATGTTTACACTATATGTGATTCGAGTGACACGAACCGACCACAATGACCACACAGAGATCTGGGACGTTTACCGTCGATTCAGCGACTTCCACGATCTACATATGCGCTTAACCGAAAAATATGACAACATTGATTCACTGCAATTACCGAGCAAGAGGGCGTTCATGAACATGAATAAATCATTTCTTGATAAACGCATCAAATCATTAACATCCTATGTTAAGGTATATTCCACACACAGCTTGTTTACACAATGTAAACTATAATTGAGAAGAATACTTAACAAATGTATTTTTTTTTAAGAAAAATTATGGGATAACCTGAAGTTGGTAGCGATGCTAATTTCAGACATTTTGGGTGGTAGCCTAAAAATTGTAAATGCTGTCAAATGTTTAGCTTTGCCAGGGCCAGTCACATATAATTATAACAATAGTAACATATAATATAAACATGTTAGTCTTATGTAGCATATTATTCCAATGCTTCTTTCCTCAATATTTTTTATTCAAGTAAATCCAATTATGCCAACACAAATATGATTGCTAATACGCAATATGTCATGTTGCAATTTATTTAAGGCAACTCGTCAATTAAATTTGATCCATTGCAAATGTCCCAAGATGGTGTATATAAATTGGAAATGCAGACATCAAAGATATCGCAAAAAGATCTTATTATGCAGTAGTATTAAGATAGGAATTGAGTAGTTGGGACTTAAGACATCAAACTTTCTAGCAATTGGATGTTATTCTCAGACTTACTTGCATCCAAACCTTACTAAATAATCATGACTGATATTTATATTATTTTTATTCAGAGGCTCGCTACAAGCAGTAATGTATTTTCCCTTTTTAGTGATTGTATTCCATTAAAAATGTTGCTACATGTTTAGACAGGTACAGTGGTGGCGCCAGCGGGGGCAGAGGTCGTCGGACCAAAAAATAAAAGAAAATAATTTGCCTACCCATATAATGCTATTTTGATTGCCGATCCCTAATATTGTGGTCTAAAAGCACATTTAGGACCAAATTAAGCCATAAAAACTCTCCCCATGAACCCTAACAGCAGTTTTTTTATTTAGGGCCGTTGACTGAGGCTTCGTCATCGCCTTGGTTCAGACCCCTCCATTGGACACGTCGGACCCCTCATCGGCGAATGTTTTTTTTAACAGAATAATTTGATTACCCTTTATAATAACGGTGTTTTTAATAAGGTTAATGGTAGAATTTGAAACCTTACAGCATTGAAGTAAAGTCAAAAATATAAAATATAACTTTTCTAAATAAAATTAATTCTGCCATTTCTTGCTCATCATTGGTGATTTAAAAAGATGTAAAAAAATATTAATAAATAGTAAATTAATGTGTTATTTTTTTTCTATTTTCTTTCATAATTTAATTTAGAAACTGTTATTAAATGACATGTGGCTGAAATATCCAGGCATGTTGAATATCATCTTGAATTTTCTAGAGCCCGGAGAATATTCAAGAGGCAAGAGCAAATTAGCTCGTAAGGTGAGAGCATTAGCAATTATATTAATCATAGCTAAATATAGAATCATAAGATTATGCACATAAAGCATACCACTCCACAATGTGAAGTGTGATTACAGACTCTGATTATTACTCATGTCTATAATGAGCTTGTAAACTGGGTTTATAGGTTCACAGGAAATTTGGCCAGAAATTTTTACCTAAGGCTGACGTACATCAACATTGATAAATCATGACAAAAATGAGTCATGATAAGTATTGCAAAAGCAAGTGTTATTTTTTATGTAGTACAGTAATTTCTGAGTTATCTAGGTATTCAGTTGTTACCTTACAGCATGCATGCAAGCAATACACATCCCATAAACACAGTTATAATAATAATAATAATATTAATGACTTTATTTGAAAATGGAAAACTTGATCACAAATTATTTGTGTTTTTCACAAGGCCGCTTAAAAGTAAATATAAACAAAATTTAAATTACAAAATCAAAACTTAAATAATCAAAAACAAAATAGAATAGAGTTAAGTGGATAAAGTGGGAATACCAATCGTGATAAGTATTTCAAATTTTTTTTTAAATGTAGGTAAATTTGTACAAAATTATATTACCATTCTTTATATTACCATTCTTTATATTACCATTCTTTATATTACCATTCTTTTTATTGTAGTTAACCAACAAAAGCTTTTTAAACATTCATTCTGTATTGCTAATTTGTGTGCCAAAACATAGGAATTGTTCTCTTTTTTCTATCCCCTGTTCTTTCTCGGCAATCAAAATCCTGAAATATACATAAATATTGTTGTTTAAGTTCATTCATTGTAAATTCAGTGAGGCACTGAATTACAGCAGTTTTTACAATATGTATTTTAAAAACATTTTATAAATGAATTAATGTACTATTGTTACATAGAAAATTATGACAAGAGTTGTGGCTGAAGCCCATATTAAGAATTCCATAGTCAATAAAAATCTTATATACACAGGTTTCACACCAATGAAGATTAAATTGTGGCACAATAGTAGTATTTGGTGTATAGTTTATTATTTATATACATGACATTTATATTTATTCCCTAATTATTTTAATATTCCTCATTTTATTTATCCTGTTAGAATCTACCTCCTTCTCTTACGTCTAATAGAACTAAGTATTTGGTAGGTTTTTCCGGACATTGTTTGCATGTCCCATCATTTTGATTTTGTTCACTTGATTTTTTTTTTTTTTACATTTTCATTTTTTAAGTACTTGCTTTTCCAGTAGATCATGTTTCATTGTGTGACATTTGACCATAAAGCAGTTGAACTTGAAGTTTTATGAATATTCATTAATTAAACATCTGCATTTGAGCTGACAGATGACAAAGACAGATGAAATCATGAAGTCAACAGTTTCTTTCATTCCCATCCCCCTAGCCGCAAAAATTATGGAAAGCTTACTGGTTAAATGATACATTAATGTAAATATTATTTTCAGTTCAGTAAGACTACTTAATTATTGATTAATTCATTGATTTATTGATTGTTTATTAGGCTGCAAAATAAATTATTGTTATTACAGTATTTTAATCCCTATAATTATTGAATTATGTACTAAAATTTTTTTTTTTTAATTATTTTAAAATTTGATTCAAAAGCAGAAATAACATTTTATTTGTTTAATTATTGTTTGCTTTTATCTAGCTAATATAGAATTTCTTATAATTTTTAATAATATTAGGTTTGCTTAGTATAAGATTGTATTCAATTAAGTCTTTGGACTTGTGTTAATTTTTATTTACTTTAAAATTATTGTTTGCTTTTAACTATATAGAATTTCTTATAATTTTTAATAATATTAGGTTTGCTTCTTATAAAGATTGTATTCAATTAAGTCTTTGGACTTGTGTTGATTTTTATTTACTTTTAATTTACAGTTTAGTTGTACTTTTCTATGATTTTACTTTGGAATTATTCTATTTTATGCTTTGGTTGTTTGCCTTTATATAATTAATAATATTAACTTTACTTAATTTGTTATTTGTCACTCAGCTAGATAGATAGTTTATTGCTTCCTTATCATTTACCGTTAAATTAATATTTCAGAATTTACAGATGAAATTTGTAAATTGATATAAGTACTACATATTAATACCACAAAATGAGACATTAATGTTATATATAACTTAAACCTTGGATCACATGCTAATCTTTATTGTTTTCATTAATAAGTCATTAGTCATTTGCAGATTATCCATTATGATCAAAGTAGAACCACCGACCTATAACAGTCACCAATCAGATTCTTCATAGAGTCCTCTTCATGCTCTGTTGTGTGACTGATCAGATTGGCTTATTTAATGTGTGTTTTTCAATATTTGTCCATCATTTATTTGGATAGTTAAAATAATTTACAAGTTAATTCATTATTTCTTTCATTTTTTGGTAATCTATGATGGTTGTTATATTGTAGATTTAACTTTAATCCAATTTTAAATAATATTTATTATATGAAAAATAGTAATTCATTCCCAGATAATCATTCAAGGGCCTCTGTACCCTTCACCTACTTTGTTCAATGAATCAAATACTAAGGAGTATACAGATCTGCAACAGGGAATTGCATAATTAATTAATAATTATTATTAGTACATTAGTTCATTAGTTTTGTATTTATTGTTCTTGTTTGGCAGATAATAGCCCTTAATGTCTGATGTAGCAATAAAATTTGAATTGAAAATTGAATTGAATACTTAAAATGCATATGGAAATATATTATATAAATAATCAAATAAATGTAATCTTGTAGATATATAAATGAATAACAAATGAATTTGCTTATTGGTAGATGGATCATATAGTAAACCCATTAAAAAATGTGGCACATTCGGTGAAGTCAATGCCCGGTAGTCTGGTAGATGGGGTGTCAGCAGTAGGGGACAAGATGTCCGACAGCCTCAATAAGGTCATTTTCAGTAAGGTAAGCTCAACAACTTTCTCTTCACCTTTTCTCTCCGTTCAGCTTTTACAAGTCATACATGATTTTCTTGTAAGAAATAAAAACCTCTTATGTTTTGTCAAGATATACTCTATTTGTTGAGTTAAAAACCTGAAAAGAAAAATTAAATTGAATACATGAATTGTTTACGTTGTATTTTCTAGCAAGTTTAAGTCCTGGTTTTCAATTGAAAATAAGAAAAGAAAATTTATTCACAATTTAGGGACATGATTAGTACTCTTTCCTATATTCTTTGCATAAAAACTTGGCTGTAATTGAGTTTTTTCATAATAAAAGTCCATTCATCAGTGAAAACTTGGTGCATACTCATAAATGAGCTACTCAAGTATTTCATTGAATATTTTTGGGGGTTTTTTTTGAGAATGTAGCACAGATATCTTTTTTTACAGTATTGTTGGATGTCCATTTTAAAATGTCTTTTTTGTGTGTATCTTGAAACAGAGTAATGGTAATCTTTATGCAGATTATTAGTAATCTCTTATGCAGATTATTAGTAATCTCATGGTTTAGGGATGGGATTACCACACATATTTTAAAGAAGTAACAACACTTCTGATCTTCAACTTCAACATACATATCATTTTGTCAACTTAAAAAAAAATGTTGAAGTTTATTTTGTATGTAATGGAAATAGAACATTATGATTCAACGATTTCAGTAACACTTCCAAACCTTACTTTTAGAGATTTTACAAGGAAAACAGAGGGCACAGAAGTTGCATGTATTTTGTATTTTAAAATCAACCTATCAATCAATCAGTCAAATTATAAGTACGCATAATGCAACATACCTAATAGTTATATTGGGAGCAGTTAGATACCTATATGATCATCATAATCACCATCATTATCATCATTATCATATCATATCATCATTCTTAGCATACTCATTATTATAATCATCACCATAATCTTCACCCTCATCATCATTATCATCTTCATATCAAAATTGGCATCACCAATAATATTATTGTGATAACAGGTATTATTATTTAAGATACCTGGAGATAAGATGAAATATTGGTTTCAAAATCATGTACACTTTGTTTTTATTTTTGTTGCTTTTACTCTCTTACTTCCTAGCCCCAATTGAAAAGAATCAAGAAGGTTTGTAACGAGTATTTTTGTGTTATTAACACGCGTTACTATGTGTTATTAACACGTGTGTCCAGTCGCTACACTCTGCTAATAATAATAATAATAATAATGATGCTAGGTATAGTGAATTTAGTTCTGGCAAACTTAATGAGAGTACTCAGATAATTACGCCTATGCAGATGAAAGGTAACATGGTGAAAAGGCTATGATGACTTCATATCATATCCATGCTTAAAATGATAAGGTTTTGACTTTTCATATCCATGCTTAAATTGATAAGCTAGTGATATATTAAGTTTGGTGAGGAAAACTGAAATCAATTTTAGAAATTAGATGTAATAAAGCTATTTTACAAAAACTTTGTTTTATGTAATTTTTGTTTTTTTGCCTGCTACCTTTCATCAGTTGATTTAACTACTATTTATCATTTTTTTTTATTTGCCTAATATTGCTACTAATAATATTTACTTTTAACATGAGTGATTATCATTTTGCTAACACTTAAATAAAACACATTATATAGCAAGCAATAGATTGAGTTACTGCATTTGAGAGGGTTGCTGAGAGGTCCTTGGGCTGAGAAGGACAATTTAGAGAGCGACATACCTGCTTTGATGCTCACAGCATAATTTGCCTCAAATTTTAATTGACACCACCCAATGCATTTTTTGACAATATAGTATAGTATAGTATAATTGTTTTCTGCTTGGCAACCCTTGTGGTTTGTGTTTTTAGTTGTTTTTGTTGTAGTTATGAGGACTAAGGAATACATCACTATGAAAAAATGTGTCTGCTAAAATCTACATATTCAGTGGATGATGATTATAGACATTACCAAGCTGTCATATGTACAAGTGGATCATTACCAATGAAATTAAATTTTAATTTGCACCACTTATGTATGATAATACAATTTATGCTTTTTTTGTATACAAATGCTCATAAAATTCAAATCTAATTTGGCAATTTATTGTACACACAACATCTAATTTCTTTTAAAGAATTGATTTCCTTTGATTCAATTCAAATGAATTCAATTCTTTTTTATTCAACAACAAACATTCTTTATCAATTACTCTTTATTTTAAAATACATGTAACTGGATAAATGATAGTTCCATTTCATTTCAAGATTTGACCAATCTTATCTTACATGATAGTTGAGAGTCATAATTGATATCCTGACTCCTCAAGATTTGGCCTTCCCCATCACTTGCTTGATCTTCAAAGCCCTTATATGATCACTTGAATGCCATGAATTATAGCCCTTCTCCAATGAATATTTAGCCCATCCAATCCTGCATAAGAGGTGAGATTCATAAATGAAAGCCTGCCTCCGCCAAGATAGTAGAAGTTGTGCAAGACATTGTGCAGCCTTCATGAAGTATGGATTTGCTACATTCCATCTTCAGATCATTGAAATATCTTAATTTAGTATCTGTTAAGGCTTGCTAAGGTTTCAGAAAGAAAAAATGTTCAAAGCATAGAAAAACATGATTATGAATTTCATAAAGAAAATTAAACATAAATTGGATGCTTCACAATCATTATTAATACACTAATTTTTTGCTCAAATAGTGGTTGAAGTTGTTCAGTCAGGTAATTTAAAACTATCAAATATTTCAGGCTTGTTTGGGTTGATGTTCCTTCAATGCCTTACCAATATGAAGGAAAGTAAGACAATAACACAACAGTAAAATCATGAATGATTTCTCTCAAAGTACAAATGCATTGTCTGCTAACACATAGTTGGTGACATACTGGTTCTTGGGTGACAATAAGCTAAACAAACTGTTTATTTTTATGTTAAATATTTTTTTAAGTTACTAATAAAAATTGTATTATTAATTTTTGTTTTATGTTTTTTTTTAAAAATTTGTTAACACTTGTTTTTATGTTTTTGATTCTACCACCTTTATTATATATATATTTATCCTTAAAATCTTCTTTGAAAACATTTTCTTTCATTTTGTGTTCAACCCGATCACTTTTTTTTCACTTTCACCAAAAAGCCAAGTTTAGCGAGCTTCAGGAACCTCAGTTTCAGACGCAAACAGCAGGTTGGTTGTGATTGTCTTTCGTATTGTGATTGCTATCTTAGGGAGTTCTGCCTGTGTTCTTATTCTCACAGACTCCCTAACTTGCTTCAAAAAGTGTAAATGTTTACACTTTATTTTTTAAATTGAAGAAAGTTATTGCACTAAAACTGTTAAGGTTTGAAACTGGATCTGTGAAGATAATTGAAATTTGCATGGTGTTTGCATTCATTTTATATTATTCAATATCATATTTTATTTAATTTAGTTTAACTGAAGCAGGTATACATTAACAATATTTACAAACCAAAAATAATATAAAAAGAGTAAAACTATATATTTCTATATTTCAACTACTTTATTTATCAAAATGCATGTTCAGACAAGAACATATATATGCAATGTCCAAATTGTATTCACAAATTTAATTTGTTAAAGATACATTTTTCCATTAAAGAGGTAATAACTTTGTTTTTGTGAGAAATGCATCTGAATATTCATAAGCATCTGTCTCTACTTAAAACTCACCTGTTCCAATAGAATAATGCATCTGTATTCATAAGCATCTGTCTCTACTTAAAACTCACGTGTTCCAATAGATTAATGGTCTTATAGCACTATGAGACACCAGTAAAGAGCGCTTTATAAATGCTAATTAATATTATTATACATCAACAATCTAAGACTTGTTTATTATCGTTGCTTGGTTTTCCAATTGAGACCAAACTGTACATTTATTTTAAGAGTGGAATATATCACAGATTCAGTTTCGTTTGGTTTCTACTTTGCTTAAACCAGTAATGGTTCTCTAGATTTCCTCCTCAGTCTTGCTGTTATAACCATGTCCTCAAAGATTCTAGCATTATTATTTTTCTTGCTGTATATTAGTTGTGAATCGTAACTGAATCTGCACTTGGCCAAAGTGGAATATGTATCACTAAAGGCAAATAGAAAAACATGAAGTTCTTAAGGAACTACATTATATTGTAGTTACTCTTATCTTTTCTTCTGTGGAACTATGTAAGATGTTGAAAAAGAATGTTTTCTCTATGCCTTGCAATTCATAATGTATGTAGTGTAATTGTATTGTTTTCAATTAGTAGTCAATGGGTATTCAGGTGCTCTCTTACTTAAGGACACAGTGCACAATTTTGTATCAACATTTCCCGGTTGAAATATACATGTAGATGCTTTGCTTATAGCAATTTAGCTTTTGATTTAATACTTCACCACAGACCCTATGAGTATAGGGTCTGTGATTCCAGCAATGCACTGCCTTGTTTATTTATAGCAGCTTATATCTAATATTTATATCATAACATACATCTGTAGCAGTGAGCGCATCAGTTACAACATGCCTTTGGATGCACGACACCAAGTCAAAGGGATTTATCAGTCATTTACATGACTTATGAATATTAGCTCTTAGGCCATTATAATAATGTCATTATCATATCTGTATCAGTTTGTAAACTGAGGAAAATGTCAAAATCCCAAAGAACAAATGCAAATACACTAAGTGATGCAATTATTTTTTCCCCCAATGAAACAACCTGATGAAATTGCTTCAGTATTTAATTATGTAATTGTCATACTAAGTACTGTAGTACTGTATACAGGTATCATGAATCTGAGACAGCTATCAGTATTTCACTGTGTTATATATCAGTACTGTGCTCTGTGCATTTACAATGCTTTGTATGTTGAAAATCTCTCTTTATTATTCTGCTATTGTATTATTACTGTACTATCATTATTGCCATCAATTTTATTATTACTATTATTATCACTACTATCACCATTAATTTTATTCTTGCAAGTATTTTATTACCATAATTTTCATTGCAATATTAGTTAATGGTATTTGATACAGCACCTTTTCCAGAGGATACAAAGCGCTGTGGACTAACTGTAACTCGTTTCGTAGATATAAGTTAATAAATATAATTATTATTATAATAATATGAATATTTCTTAAGTTTAATGTCAGTATTGTTTTTTGATAATTACATTCAATGTTAAAAACAGTTCATAACTACAAGTGTTAATAATTTGATAAGCTAATTTTTCAGTAATGATCCCTTACTATCATAATATCAAACTAGTTTTGTTTTATTCACTAGAGAATGCCTTAAAAACTGTCCTCTAAAATTGAGCCATTAGTTATAGTATAACATACCTACTGCCTCTGTTACTTTAGAAATGTTTCACAATGATTATATAGCATTCTTATTAAAACTGTGGGTCATGAAAGAAATTGTTTGGGTTGCCAACATTTTCAGACTTAAAAATATAGACTTTTGAACAACAGTTAGAGTATTCACTGCTTTTCTGGTCTTTAGTAGAGCAGCTTCAACAGCTGATTAGCATGCATTGTACCATGTGTCATCACAACAGATAAACTCCTATTAAAGTGTGTCTAATGTCTTTGCATGGCTCTCAACTTCTGGTTAAAATTTGGGTGCCCAGCCAAAAAAACTTTGAATAACAGGGCGATATAGCACCACGCTGGTTTCACATTAATTGAATTGTCACTGAGGTACTGTCTTATATAATCCCTTTGAGAATTCCTACATTATCTGCAAATTGATTACAGCACAATTCAAGTTGTCAAAAATTTAGGGTTCTAAGGTATTATGGTAAGTTTGACACCTGTGTAATAATGATTGTAATTATATACTGTAATAATATTATTTTATAGCTTATCACAAATGTTTTTGCAACAATAATTTTACAATTGATCAGACTCTTGAGTGTACAGGGCAAGAGGCAGGAACAGCCAAACACAGCTAATACGGTTCTGAGATGATTACAGGGTACTAATGAAGCATGTATTATTATTGTTATTATTGTTATATTACAGTTCACACCAAGAAGTCCATTGATGGAGACAGGCAAAGTATCAGAGGTACTTGACATGGATGTAAGTATACCTTTCAACTTTGGTTGCATAGTGACATGCCTACTGTACTTCTGAGCCTACTGTCAATGTGGACATGCTGAGCTCTTTGAACTTGATTGGCTATGTACAGCTTATTTTCACTGGCTGACATTTTGTGGTACAATCATTTTAAAGCTACTATGTCTCTCCATGGAGGACCTTTTATAAGTTTCCTTTTATTCTTTTATCTGAAATGCAGGAAACTGAGAATATTCCACTTCGTATTATGTTGCTGTTAATGGATGAAGTTTTTGATCTGCGTTGCCGGGACCAGTGGTTGCGCCGTCGTGTTGTGGCCTTTTTACGACAGATCATTAAGGCCACACTTGGTAACAAAATCAATGGGTTCGTAGATACATTATAATAATTCTTTATTTCATTCATTCTGATCGAAAAACGAAAATTTAGGCTGGGCTCCTGGGGACCCACGACAGCCGCAGTGCAGTAACTTAACTACAATATATAACAGACGGACACAAACATTGTCCTTAACCCGCGTAACTCTCAATATGAGGGTTATTCAAGGAGCCAAGCAATCAGACTCCCAATTAAAATCTGACCATGGCCAGGGTTTGAACCGGGGTCTTCAAGACTAGAAGCAGGAACAACACCTCACAGCCAACCTCAAAGTGAATTGTATTTCAAAGATATTTACCAAATATTTTGTAATACTTATATGTTCATTTAAAGTATGCAGCTTTTTTCTAAAGTAAATTTCTTACTAAAACACCAATATATTTTGTACTCTCTGTTGGATTGATAAATACCAATACTGGGTCTCTTGAGTGAGACCAGTACAGTACTTAATTTGTAAACTTTTAATTACTATTGACAGTGCTGATGTTTCCTTCGTGATTCAAAATCAAACTGATATTGTCGTTTGTCTCAGATTAAGGAACTACAGACATTCAAAATTCACATCAGCATCATCTTTTGCATGGCATGCAGTATCAAACAAAGTACTTCTTAGTTGTTTTTTTTTATTTATAAATTATTTATTTATTTATTTTGTTTCTTTTTTTTTTTTTTATTATTATTTTTAATATTTTGTTTATATCAGACATTAATTTAGTAGCCATATAGTCAGTATCAGTGTAACTATATAAGAACTGCACCAAATGTCAGAACCTTCAAAAAGCTTTTGTAAACTTTTTTTTTTTTAACAAGTGTAACCGGTGCATGTTCATTAAACAGTATATTTGTAAATTGTGTGTTCATTACTATCACCGGTATTTTTTTTTCTTTTCCTTTTCTCGTTTTAATATTGTCAACGGCCTTTTAAAAAAAAAACACCCATGGGTGATATAAAACTTCCGTGTGTAAATAAAATTTTTTTAATTATTATTATTATTAGTATTATTATTATAACGTTTGATATTTTTATATGTTGTAGAAAAATTGTTGAGCAAGTGGAGAATATAACATCACCAGAGCAGCTAGCTTACTATGTGAAGCACTTTAGGTAGGTGGTGGTTTTATGAGCTTTGTGCATTCATCAATCTTCTACTTAGCTTCATCATCCATTTAGCAGGGCTTTGATGTGCTTGGTGTGACATTTGTAGTCAGTGGGCTCACATAAATCTCCTTTTCTTTTATTGGAAAGTAGCTGGGACCTGTGACATTTTTTTTTTACTAATTTGGCTTGTTTTTTTTTTGGTTTTTTTTTCCTGTTTTTCTTGTATGTTTATTTGAAAACTTTTTTGTTTACAAAATCGCTTTAATTGGGTTAATTGTTCACTGCGCGTTTGATAATGTTTTTTGAATTGGCGCGTTATAAATTTCTGCATATTATTATTATTGTAAATATATTGAAATTTTAAATAGGCCTAATTTGTAGTTTTTATTATAATTTATATATTAATTTGTTATATTCAATTATTTTAAAGGGTAGCTGGCTCATCTGAGTTATAGCAGTGTGCTTTGCTTAGGCTACCCCTGTCCAGCATTTAAATTTTTGTTTTTCTCACACATGTATTTTATTGTTACTGTAATTATAAATGTTGATCGAATAAATGAATGAAATGAAATGAGGTGAATTGGCAGGAAACAATCCCCTGCTCTTTTCCAAGCGTTATTTAAAAAAGTGCATGGATTATGTACATAGAGCCACTGGCTTAACCATTTCATAAGTCAGAATACTATGGGCTATATTGAATGGAATAGAGCACACAATATGTAACTTAGAATATGGTTATTCAACCCCTCCTGCCTCCTCATCCCCCACGATTTGTCTTCTGGCATCGTGCTGTTTGTTGTCGTCACATATAGCTTTTGTTTTCCGCACCTTTAAGTCTTCTCATTGGTATAAGCAAATTTTTCTTTATTTTGTTCTGTATATAGGGATTCATTTTGGCCAAATGGAATTCTAGCAGAAGAACAGCCGGAACGGGATGAACTTACCAAGCTGCGGACAAGAGTTGCTGCCAAAACAAAGCTACTGGGAAACGTACCAGGTACTAGTTATTGAAGATAGGGATAATAATAAATCAATGTTGATTGTGATGCCATTGATTATGACAAAAATGTTGGTGGTGATAGTTGAATAATTTGATGATGATAGTATTGCTTTTCATTTGCTTGTGTCCTTGGTCAATGCACTTGATGGTCTCTCATCAAGTTTATAAATGGTTACCTGATACAAGATGTATTTATTATCATAAGCAAAACAAGAACTGAGATTCACTATCCTTGGACATGTAGCAATAATAATAAATAACATAACATAAAAATTATATAAATAATCAAGATATGATCACATGGGATTTCGAACAGTTCATAATTTAAATGTTTTCTTTGTAAAAATCCAATACCAGCTTACTTGTTACTTGTCTTGTTACTGACATACCGGCTTGAGAAAGCTTCCAGTGTGGAAGCGAAACATCGTTAACAAGATGTCAATACGCCATGAGCATCTTCAACGAATACCAGCGCATTATAAATGTCTGTTTATTATTATGAATATATTATCACACTGGCGTAATGTGTATGTTCTCTGTTACATGGTGTTTTCTTTAATTTACCACTCACATTATGTGATTTTTCAGATGAACTGAAAAACTTTATTGGAGCGGACACAACAAGACGTGGTATTTTGCGGATGTTTGAAATGTTACAAAATAAGACATTTAACAAGCGGTTTGTGTACGTTTGCCTTGAAGGTTACATAGAAACTGTTTTCCCAGAGAATAAATTCCCAGAGACTTTCCGAAAGCTGCACTCTTTATCCCAGAGAGTGCGAGACAGGCCGAAAGAAACACTGAAACGTAGCGGATCTGCACGATCGCGTGGGAACTGGCTGATGAGGTCATTCAAGCGCAAACAGGAGGTCAGGTGACGAAAGTGAATGCTGATCTTTTTTAAGAACTCGGATGTAATCGTTAAAAAAATTTCTGTACATTTCACTAGATGAAGAGAATTGTAACCATCGGAGTGGTAATCATTTTCTAACTTATAATAAAAGAAAAAATAAGTAGAAACACAAGACAATGATAAAAGCAATATTGTTTAAGTAAATTCTGCTGATGAAAACAAGTAATCTGAAACATTGGACAATACTAAATACTATATCAATGTCGATCATGTTTTATACAGAATATTAACTTAAAATCAAATTTTATTTCGACCAAATTGTGTTGTATTAAGAATTTAGAAATGATATATTTTATCAACATTTTAAAAGATGTACAACCAAGAGATACTTATACAGTATGTGGCTATTGTATTCATTGAGATCATGAGTTTTAATGGCCTTTTCAATTTCAAAACATATTTACTCAACATATGCAGGATACCAACTCTCCTTCATCTCATTGCACACCAGTCCTTTATCTTTGATTTCAAATTAAATATTTTTTTAATCTTCTAAATCGTTGCAATTTATCTTCAACATGACTCTCTTGGTGTATTATAAAATGTTCAAAAAATCTGTAAAATTATTTATATTTGTATACATAAGTGTATATATCCTACAGAGTAAACCTATATACTACCTAAGTGTTTATATTATAACTATGTTTATTGTACTGTACTATTTTGTGTATACTTTCATTTGTCTTCATTCCATTCATGTATGTTTAGTTTGCCTAATTCTTGTATGTTGGTATGTGTGCCCTTGAAGTCAGTAGTAGTACAGTAATTGTCAGGCTTCAGAGATATTCAAAGACTAAAGCATTCTTTCTCCATATTTTCAGTTGAATTTCAGTCGTTTTGTGGACAATTTCCTCCCAACTTCTTAAATTTTACTAATGAGTGTTCAATTTTGCAATTTCATGGTGCTTGAAATGACAAATGATGAATGTTATTCACCTTTAGAAAATTTCTAATAATTCATAAATTTATTTGCAAACAAGTCACCTTAAAGATAATTTCAAAGGATCTACATTAAGATTTGAAACTGTTTGTTAAAATGTGTTAATTTCAACAGTCATTTATTGCTAAAATTAGAAGTTAATATTATTGCTTGAGTATTTGGAGGTCCACATTATTTGTGTGTGGTAAACTCATAAAGTTACAACCAGGCAAGTCACTAAGCTGCATTTGTGTATTTTAACTTGCAAATGGCAGTATTGTACCATGCAGACTGTATTATGCATTTAGACCTGGGGAGCCAAATACACATCACAGGTAGCTGGTATTTAGCAGTCTAATATTCCAATAACAACTTCTTGGGTTAACCCCATTTCACACTATACCTCCACTATAAAATATACTTTTAAATGTATTTGTTTATCTATGCATTATATTGATTAAGTTGATGTTTATGCATTTATGTTAATTAGGTTGACCTCTATGAGGTTACCCATAATGTGTTGATATATGTGCAATATCATACAATTTGTACATCAATGTTTATGTTTTATTGATTCCATGTACATAAACTAATACATAAAATCAACACAAATACAATAATACTAGGCCGAAGTAAAATAATATAAATCTATATATTTATCTAAATGTCATGTTGTATGTATATTCTTATTATAATGATAGCTATTTACAGAGGCAATGTACTAGGCATTGACTCAATTCCATCTTGTTAAAAACAAAGATGTATTTAAGTTATTTTATAGTTATAACTACCAGTCATCAGAATTATAAATTGCTGAATGTTCACAGATCAGGTTTATCTTGTTTATTTTCACTATATAAGTCAATTAATTATTATTATTATTGTTTTATTAATATCTCAGCAAGGACAGATTAATTTATAAAACACAATTCAGTTTTATCGCATCAAGGACAAAATAGATTAAAAATCAATGTATGCCTAGTCAAGGAATTTTAGAACAAGTTTCAGGTTTATCCCTTTCAACTTAAGTATACACTAATGATTTCTAAGACAGGCAGATCTATATAATATTAGCATTTTGAATCAGCACATGGTGGATGATTGTCCATCATTGCCAATCATTAACATTATTGTTTTTCTTGATACATTAGCATGTAGCAGTACTTAATGCTGATTTTAGCTGACTCTTATAACTTGTTAAATTCCTTGAAATAGCATTCTGTTGAGTTTTAAATTTTCTTTTTCTTTGCCTTGTCATTTAAATTACCTGCATTTCCCTTTGGCCATTTATTCATAAGTTTCCTCATTTTTCTTTTGGTTTTTTTCTTCATTAGTTGCTTTTTAATTTATTTTTAAGATTCTTAAATCCGTTTCCTCATCTTTCACATTAACATTTTCCTTGGCTTTTTTCTTCATCATAGTTGAATTTTAATTTATTTTTAAGATTCTTGTAACCAACAACAAATGCCCTGTTGGCAAATTTCTCCAGCCACCGTAGTTCCTACCTCATAATTTTGAGATGGTACTCCATCCTTCTTCAGTGAGTCAGTAATTACTGTTTGTTCACCTCCCTTATATTGTTTTTTTTTTGTCTTGATTAGTGAGCTATGTGGATGAAAGTTAATAATTATATCATAGATCACACATAAGGATTTCATGGAAAATGTTAGTAATATTATTGTGCAGCATATTCATACAGGTCTCTGAGTGCTAGGGGAAACACCTTAACTATCCCTGTCAGACATCATTGCAGTATCTCAGTCAATGTTTCAAGAATGTTGCATATATTCTATATTCATCTTTTTTTTTAATAGAATTTTAAAATACATTAAAAATTTACAAATCTGTATCATTTTATGATCCAACTCATACTCAGTTTTAATTTCTGTTATTTGCATATATTTTATAAATAGCTATTTTCTTGTATTTATGTTTATGTTATGTTTTCTTCATATTTTCATAAAAGGAATTTCTAATGTTCAAACCAAGCAATAATATATATGTACTATGTATCACTTCAGTTACATAATACAAGTGTACTCCATGTTGTGGTTACATGAAGCGTCCCTAAGGTACATGTTAGTGGAGAATGAGTGAGAGAAGCTTGTATACCAGTTCTCAATACAGTTTATCAATCATGGACTTATATTTTTTATTGTTATGTGGTCTTCAAACTGCCTTTCCCAGTGTATAGAATACAGACAAAATATAACTTACTGTAATAAACCAACATGTTTTTGTCTGCCATTTTGTTTCTTGCATATTCAAGTATTTTTAGTATATGCATAACAGGATCCAGATAAATAACATACACGTTCACCGTTGCATTCATACAAGAAAATAATAGGAAACTGGAAATGCGTACATGTGATTGGTTAATGATAGAAACACGCTCAACTTGCTAACAGTTAGTAGTGTATCCAGATCCTTGTGACATGCTAACGGTTAGCTCGGGCTCCAGTGTGAACCTAACCCTAGAGTACAGTCCAACATGAAGTGCCTTACACAAGTGAAATGAAGGCCATGGGATTTGAACCCAAGCTTTTGATTTTAGGAGGGGTGTATTCAGTGGACTGATTAACCCTTAAGTAAGTAAAGCCTGGTTTCTTTAAAATCGCTACAATGTTTTCAGTGCAAACGTTGCACTGCGTAGCAGTTTAAGACGTGATCGGGAAGACTCCTGATTCAACCGACCAATCAGCATCACCGAAAGCTGTCGGCGATAACGTGTAGCGCTTGTATGGTAGCTTCAGCAAGTAAAATAATAAATGTTACGTTCAGTATAAGAGTTGACACTCCATTGGATTTGCTATTCTGGCTATAAGCATCACTACTCTCCTTATTTTATATGTCCTCAACATTTGAGTAACATTTTTGCTATATATGAAAAATATTCACATTTTCACAATTCCACAATTTTATAGGTTTATTGGAATCCAACTAATGAATTACAAATTATATTTAAGGAGGTGATCTATATATATGTACAAGTATGTTAACAGAAGATAACTTGAACCAGTTGTTAAGTATGGCAACAATGTTTTAAGGTCTGTCATCATCATTTGCAGTCATTACGGTGAACAGTCCAGTGTTCCAAATTTATTCTTGGGTAAATGAATCCTGCAGCGCAACTGCCTCTACTTCAAAGATGCCTGTAAATATGTGTGGGTCATTATTGTATATTCTCCATGATGGCCAAACAAAATCCTAGTTATTGTTAATGTCAACCAATCAAAATCAGCAGCAAACATGTTCACATGAGTGTGAAGCTACGTGCCTGGCTACATGACTACTAGTTAGCACACATTGCTTAAGCTATTTAAATAGTAATTTCCAGAGGTTTTTCTGATTGTATTCACTCTCATTGTAGCCTTTCTGGAATTGGTTGCCAGGTATCTAAAATAAGAAAAAAGTTTTAAAATTTATAAGCATGAAATATTTGAGCACAAGACTAGTTACACACATAGTCAATGATTGAAATATTTTCTGATTTATATTTGAGTGTTTATGCAAAGAATATAGGAATGTTTATGCAACTGTAAACAGACTATAAAATGACAAGTTTATGTAAAACCAAATTGCGCTATTATTCGGCTGCCATCATTTATACGCATATTATTGTCTTGGAACATTTCGGTGCGATAAATACAGTATTTCCAAATATAAAGAGTCGCCACTGGTCTAGGCCGATCTATTCTAGACATAGGCTAAGCTAGTTATTTAGTTTCGAATGTTGAAGACTATCTTAACAATATTTAAATGCTTGCGGTACACCATGTAGATAGTTCTGAAAAGAACTGTTGTTTTTTAGAATGCCTTGGCATTTCGATTGAGTTGTACAAATACACAAAAATTGCCCGATTAGCCCTTTGGTTGGTTTGCCATACCCAGTGGTGGCTCTAA
>NW_022709610.1:741319-758781 GCF_011630105.1 Anneissia japonica | reverse complement strand
GAGCTCGTAGACCGAGCTGGGGAAAGG
The DNA here is from genome assembly GCF_011630105.1 of Anneissia japonica. NCBI lineage: Eukaryota > Metazoa > Echinodermata > Crinoidea > Comatulida > Comatulidae > Anneissia > Anneissia japonica. The sequence continues at coordinate 758,754 of NW_022709610.1, read as the reverse complement.
GTTTGAGGGGGTGTTTCCCCTCCCAAATGAGATTTTTTTAAGAATAGCAACCTCTGGATGGCTGGAAATGGCACTCTCAGACTGCGACGGACTTGTGTAGGCTTGGTGTGGGACTATTTTTATATGTTTTATGGTCTGACTGCCCGGCGAGCTGGTCCCGCCACTGGCCATACCCAGCCATCACTCCCCATAAACCATCATCTCGAAGGATGAAATTTATGTAGGAAAGCATGAACGACAATAAGAAGAGTGTGTATGTAAGCACAAATCATTTTGATGTAAACCTAGCATCGAATTGTCTGTTTATGGTAAATATATTCCAGTCTATTATTTATGCATCTGTCAACTTATAAATATAAAATTTACACATTTCAAAAACTGATTTTAATTTGTTATCTTTATTGCAGACAGTATGCAGTAAATTAAGTTCAATTAAACACGTAACTAAATTTTAAAAAAAGTACTTACTTCTCTGAACTCCCTCACAATGTCATAGATCTGTTTACCTCCAAACGTAACTTCTGGGAGATATTTTTCCATATCCAGACATCTTGCAACCTTTGACTTGTCTGCAATACTAAGGCACATACACAAAAATAAGATGTATACAATAATTTGTAGCTACTGTATTTGTAATAAAAACCATTATCAATTTAATTTAAAGATGTACTATCTGTCATGAGCTAAAGAAAAATATATAAAAATTCAATTCCATATTTTAATTGCCTAATTTGTATTTTATTTAAGCTATTAAAAAATATCTGTCAATCAATTAACAGTTAAATAATACTACATTTTGTATGTATAATTTACCACAGACCCTTAGTTGGCTGGTAATCTATTCAATATTATATACACAGTACAGTACTTAAAACTTTTAAATTGTTTTTTTGGTTTTTTTTTTTTTCCAAGTTGGGTCTGTGCGCAATCCTTGTAGTTCAGTGCTTTGTAACTACTAAATGAAATATGCACTGCAAGTGTAACAATCATTCTATTAAATTTAGTATACTTACAATCTGTAGAGCCGATCTAGATCAGAGTTTACCATGTTGTTCCAAGGAGAGTTGGAAAAAGTTAGAAATTCAATATCCTCAATAATCTACAAAGAAAATGTAAACAATCCATGATATAAAATCCTACTTGATGGATTGCATTATACTGTAGTACCATTTTGTTCTGCAATGAATTTCAGTGACTTCAGGATTAGGTCTGGAGGGAGAGGAGATTCATCCCAAACTAAAACACTACCTTCTTTTGCCAGCCTTTGCAACTGTCTAAATGAAGCAATTCCAGCCCAGCGGCATACCACACTCTTGCATCTGCCTTAGTGAGTGCCTCAGTCAGAGAGGAGAGCTACACTACTACAGAGTGTAGACTGTTAGTACTGTATTTTGTCAATTGGAGCTCCAAATTTTCAAAGCCATTAGGTAGTGCGTCTTATTAGCTTTAGTTGTTACATCTATATGGTTTCCCCACTTTATATATTGATTCAAAATAGTGTCAAGATATTGATTTCTTTTTTACATCGTCTTTAATTTTATAAATAGGAGAATTAACAGCAGGTTAAAAAGTCCATATAATGATTTCTTAGCGTTTAAACTCATGTGATTTCTGACTGACCAATCGCTAAGATCATTCAGTGCTACTTAAAGGGATTTTTCAAGGCATCAACACTTGACACAATAGCAAATGTCAAAGTATTGAATATTCAATATGCCTACTAAACAAATTCAAGCTCTGGTTACTAAAAGAACCACAATTTCTTGAACATTTTTTATGTTTGTTTATACCTGTTCAACATCTCCATAAGTGCTCCAATCGTATGTCAAAACCTCACTCGTCTCTGCCATCATTGGAAGAAACTGTTCTTTGTAAGCAGTTTCTAATGCATGGAGATACTCAGCTGGAATCTCCGGATAGTTATTCTAAAGTGTAGGAAAAAAACATATATATATTTTGTTATCTTTATTCACAAAAACAAAATAAACAAGACAACGATATTAAATCCATAGCAGCTAGTGGCTGAATTGGGGGATTCAATTTAGAATATGTCGTACATAAGATAGTAACATTTAAATACAAAATGATGTAAGTAAAAATAAAAAATATGTAAAAACCATCAAAGTACAGTTATGGTATCATGCAGCATCTAGTCCATAGCACTCTAAAATGTGGACTAATTCAATTATACTATAACAGTGAATAGCACCAAAAGACGTGGATTAATTCAATTATACTATAACATGCTGCATCCAGTCCATAGCACTATAACATATGGATTAATTCAATTAAACTATAACATGCTGCATCCAGTCCATAGCACTATAACATGTGGATTAATTTAATTAAACTATAACATGCTGCATGCAGTCCATAGCACTATAACATGCGGATTAATTCAATTAAACTATAACATGCTGCAGCCAGTCCATAGCACTATAACATGTGGATTAATTCAATTAAACTATAACATGTTGCATCCAGTCCATAGCACTATAACATGTGGATTAATTCAATTAAACTATAACATGCTGCATCCATAGCACTATACCATGTGGATTAATTCAATTAAACTATAACATGCTACCATAGCACTATACCATGTGGATTAATTCAATTAAACTATAACATGCTGCATCCAGTCCATAGCACTATAACATGTGGATTAATTCAATTAAACTATAACATGCTGCACCCAGTCCATAGCACTATAACATGTGGATTAATTCAATTAAACTATAACATGTTGCATCCAGTCCATAGCACTATAACATGTGGATTAATTCAATTAAACTATAACATGTTGCATCCATAGCACTATACCATGTGGATTAATTCAATTAAACTATAACATGCTACATCCAGTCCATAGCACTATACCATGTGGATTAATTCAATTAAACTATAACATGCTGCATCCAGTCCATAGCACTATACCATGTGGATTAATTCAATTAAACTATAACATGCTGCATCTAGTCCATAGCACTATACCATGCGGATTAATTCAATTAAACTATAACATGGTGTATCAAAGTCACACAATAAAGACATAGGGATGATTGTTTTCAATAGGCAAAGCATACTTTGTTCAACATTATTGAAGATATGTAAGTATGAAAGGCAACTGCTTACTCCTTCTCTTTCTTTCAAGCGCTTCTTTGCAACATCAACAGGCGTATCCAAGTAGATGACCAAGTGTGGTGGACGAAGACGATACAGTGAGATTCCTTTGATCTCGTTGTAAAAATCATAGCCTAAAATATAATAAAAAGATATATAGTTACATACCTCTTTTAATTTCAATGTTTTTAATTTGTCAAATTGTATTGTTACACAGCCTACATGCATTTATTACATTTGCAACTGAATAAGCCAGTTCATAGTTAGAACCGTGCATGAACATATTAATCGACATAAATACCATACACACAACATAGGTTATGTCAATTGACCTCAACTGACCTTTTAAATAGATTGTTACAAATATATTTTGGCCATAATCTACAGCTAGTTTAGTACAAACATCAGCACAAAGTACAGTTTTACAAAAAAATATATGAACACTAAAAAAGCACTTTCAATTAAATTGAATTTGCTAATACAGTGATCAAGGCCTAACTGTTAATAAATACAAATAGAGATTATTTTAATCTGCAAATACTGTAGCTTAATTAATTCAATGAAAAACACTTGTGTATAAATCTGCGTTTAAATTTATATATTTCAATTTATGTTTGTACAAAGTGGGTAATACAACTGAAGATGATCAATTTTAAATGCACAGACGGAAAAAGCAAATAAAAAACATAATATAAAAATGAGATTTAAATGGCATTTTTTAATATAAATAACAATTATGATATTATAATCATTGGAATAACATCAAATATTTTTGACAACGAGCATTGTTGTAACTTACATTCTTTCCTAAAGTAGCCCATTTTGTACATAGCTTCCATAAATACAAAGTCACTGTAGACTGAGCGGTCCATAACAATACCTTGGCCTGAAACAATTGGCAAGATGCCAAAATATTATGTAATACCCAAGTATTAAAATGCTATTAAAAGAAGTAGTGATGGTGTAGAGAAACAAAATTGATAAAATAAAATAATATATATTATTATTATTGTAAAACAATTGTAACTACAGTAAAACTCCTCCTTCGGGACACCCTTATTAAGGGGACTTTTTTTTTAGCCATGAATTGAGAGCAATGTATATTTACACTAAGGCCAACCCCTATTAAAAGGACACTTTTTTTGGTACCGAAGGTGTCCTCTTATTAGGGGTTCTACTGTATAAACAAATCCAAGAACAGAGTAGAACAGAAAAACCAAGCAACAATTATTCTACAATGTTGCAAAACAATTTTGATAACCTGTAAAATATTTCAAATGTACTGTACGTCTAAAGACAAACTTAAGTCACCCTTGCGACTCAACACAACTGACATAAGCTTTAGCTTAGAGAAATGTATTGCTAAATCTGTGTTTACCTGTATTGAAGAGATGTTCCAGCACATCTGAATACATCATGAATCTCACGCCGTACATCATCAACTGTAGTCGGAAAGAGTGTCCATCTTTTGCAAATGGGTCCTTGTAAAAATCTTCCATAGACACATTTCCTATCATTTAGAAAGAAAAATTAATTGTTAATATAAAGTTTGTGTTCAGTCTGTGTTGAAATAATATTTATCTAATTTTTGCTTCTTGCACAATAATTAAAAACTATTTGAAGTCTCTCTACTAAGTATATACTTATTATGATTTCACTTCCATGATGGTTTGATTGTGTAATCAAATTAATACAAAAAAACAGCATGCAGATCACATATTTTGAGGAGGGGGTTGTTAATGTACTGTACAGCCTAAATATTTATTTTGTTTAATTTAAGAAATGTGGTTCAATTACATGCCAAGCAGAAAAATACTGTATGCCATAATTCAGGACCAATGTGTGTACTACTTATGAATATTCTTGTTTATAAACTCACAATGACTAACATACTACCAAAGGCAATGCAAAAAGTGTCTATATATTGCTATGCATAATAATCAAAAAGTACATAATTTTGCAAGACTTAAACCTAACAGTTACCCATTTCTGATATAATTTCTTAACAATTATGAATAATTGAGGTTTAGCAACTGACCCATGAATTTCTTGTCAAACTTCTTGCCTTCACCAAGCAGCTTTTCATCAAGGTAATGTACATGTGCCTCCTTCATGTACTTCATGCCAAGTTTATCTGCTAACGATTTTGCTAGTTCAGATTTTCCGGATCCAATATTGCCATCAACAACAAATATCTTGCTACCTTCGTGAAACGTGTCATCAAATTTAAAGCCAGTAAAGAAGGTCCATACGGTTTCCCGCAGGCCGCGTACTGGTACTGCCTACATAACAAACAGAAGCAAAGGAATCGTAAATGTTTGGATCGTATGTGGGCTATGAAGATGTCTCCCAGTGATGAAAATTTATCAAGATCATAAAACACAATTTAATACTGTACCATGGATAAAGGTGAAGAAAATCAAACAAAGTGTCTTGCCAAAATAAAAAAATTACGGGGCATGTCCCAAATACTTGCGGCTGGCTTGGGGAATTTCCTGCAGGAAGGATGAAAATAATTAAATTCTAATCGAAATAATAAACAACCAGCAACTCAATTTTAAAGGCAATAATTATTGAGTATTGCATTCATTGCAATTGCGTATTTGTTTTATTTATTTTTAATAAAAACTGAAAACGTTAATCAGTACAGTACCTACAATTTTAAAAATTCAATCAAATGCAGCTTGTGTAAAGCAAAAACATTAGAGCTTCCAGGGACTTTGAGAGAGGAAGAGGAGCGTGCCATACCACTTGGCAAGTAACTCTAGTACCAGGATATACGCAGTTAAGTTGTTTACACTTTAAGGAGCTAGGGTGCACTTAGCACAAGATTGGAGTTTCGATTATGCATTAGTGTGGTGTTTTTTTAAACTTATTTTTATCTTATTTGTATTCTTTTCATCATGTATTATTCATTTGTTATATTTTTAACTGACAAAAGTAAATGAATGCCTGCACTGATATTTTTTGGATTTCATATCACTGTATACAAGAGATATAAAAAATAAATCATATAAAATTAGTTGTCCAAAATCTGTGTGCATATAAAATATGACCACAACGATAAGGTCGCCAAAGTCCCAACTGTAACTCAGGCCTCAGTTGGCACTTCAGATCAAAGGACCAAGTAATTATCATGCACAGTGGCCTGTCATTACCTATAGCTACACCGCTGCCTCCTCCTCATCATTATTAATTTTCCATATTGAGATAGGGAAAAACTAAGAAGCAAGTGTATTCATTCATAGACGTCTCAGAATGAAGGAAAGTGTATTTCCATACATCTAGAAAAAGTAATACTTTCCAAAGGATGACCCCCCACCCCCTCTTAAAATTTGTGTTCCAGCAACAGAGCAACCGCAAATTAGACCTACTGTAGGCCTATGCTCTCTTCTCACGACCCCACCCACCTTGGGACCCCATCTGAGAAATAGTCATGCTAAACTCTGGATCCGCGTCTGAACTTGTTATGATTTAATATGGTGAGTGAGACGTCCGGGCCTAGGCCCTAGCTTAGCTAGAATGCCCTAGCCTAGCCTAGCCGGGCCTAGCCTCTGGCTCTAGGCCTACAACCACAGAAATAAAAAATTTATTCCATAAAATTGTTATTTTTTTTTTTTTTTAACTGTTGTTACCTTCTTCCCTAGACCCTAAACCTAGGCTAGGCCGTGTCTTTAGTCCTCTAGCCTGCAATGTATTGGAATGCTATCATGCTGGGGTCCAGGGCCTAACCTAAGCCTAGTCCTAGGCCTACTTACAAACACCGGTTCCATCGGCGGCCGGCTGATGATAGCTCTCTTGGCTTTCCCGGCAATAATGTAACCTTGGCCGGCCTGTCGGCCAGGTCGAAGCATTGCAAAACCTAACCTACGTATTGCCGAAGTAGCCATAATGTGTTCCTCTAAAACCGATGAACTATAATTTAATTCACCGTGTAATTATTATCAAAAAACGATATTTTTACAAGCAATTCAAACAGATATAATAACTGGGCCTCGAGGACCTAAAAGTTAAAACGATGCGGCGCTAGCGGTTCCCAGAGGCAGGGTTGCCAGATAGCCGAGGATCGGAGAGGAGGCTTCTCTGCCAAACACACGCCATCTCACGGCCAAATTCGGCCAAACTTTTTTTCGATATTGGCCAAAATTCGGCCATTAGAAGACAACAGTGGATACATAATATTCATTTAAAATACAAACATTACACGAAAAATCAACTGTCATTTGTTTGAAATTGGAGAAATTAAAATGATATACACAGAAAAATGTTAATCTTTCACAAATAAATGTTAACTATGATAGGTCCATATATTTTTTTTGTTATTTCTTGATGTTATACTCTTTATAATTTTGTATATTGTGTGTTTATATGTATTAATTTTTTTTTGCAGGGTTACATATTTAAAGCATTCTTCTTGCTTATTTCGTAACCTATTCCTTTATCCACTACCTTTGTATTTCTTTTGCTGATAATTGTATTGTTTGATATTGGAATAAATTATTATTGAATTGAATTGAATTGTTTTTATTAATCACCATAATTAAATGCCCAGCTAGCTACATCATAATATTAAATATGTTCTATAATTAGTTGCTAGCATGTAGGCCTATATAAAGTCACATTATTAAGATCGATCTAAATTTGATTTAAATGTATTAAATACCATACATTGTAGTCGATCTATAGCAATAATTTTAAGGGCCTGTTATAGAATCTCCAATGACAAATCTCTCTTTAATTATAATGAAAGTTACATTAGTAAAAACACAAGCCGAAGTTAAAACAAACCTATGAAAACTTTAATAAATACTTTTTATCTAAAACTTTCTAAATTCGCCTCGGAATGATATTTTTGCAGTATACGGTACTTAAAACAATAAATCAATGTCGCTATCAGAACTTCCTTCTTCATGATTTTCATATACAACCTAACTCCAGAGTAACTTCGAAGAAGTCTCAGCAACACTTGCTTGAAATTGGATTTGACATTGGACACGAATGATCACATCGAGCATTTTATGGCACTTCACATAAAGAACACTGCAGCGCCTATACAAGTTTATTAAATTTTTTTCAATTCTCAACCAAAAGAGATATAGTCCTAAACCTCCACTAGGTTGGAACGTAATTAGGGCCTATACAAAGGACACAACATATGGTACAAACTTGCAATAAACTGTCTTCATAAAGTTTTAAACGAGGGTAAACTTCATAAAAAAAAATATATATATTTCATCCGAACATTTTAAATTATTAAATGTAACTGCTAATCTTTTAAATCTATTTTATTTATTTATTTAAAACATCTTTAGGCAGGATAACATATACAGGCGAGATTTTACCGCTGTTTTACAATATGGTCCTGCAAACACATATTACAATAACAACAACAAAAGTAACCATCATCACAGTACAACAAAATAAACAACAGTTAAAACTTTGGTGGAAAACTATCCCCCGCCGGACACCAACCCGGTATTTCTGAGTCAAGGTTTCGGGGCCAGGAATTACAGCTCAAGGTTATGCTTAACTACAACTTAACTACAATATGGTAAAAACTATCCCCCGCCGGACACCAACCCGGTATGTCTGAGTCAAGGTTTCGGGGCCGGGATTACCAGGTAGGACAAATACTGTATAATTACTTAAATAGATAAAAATGGTAGAAAATATCCCCCGCCAGACACCATCCCAGTATTTTCTGAGTCAAGGTTTCGGACTGTCACAACTTTTATCTTAATTACAAACCTAACTAAACAATGGTAAAATCTATCCGCCCCCCTCCCCCGGACACCATCCCGGTAATTTCGGGGCCGGGATTAAATTAGTTTTATTTAATTTTCGAATATGGTCATTCCAGGTAAGGTTTTCATCAATTTGAAGTCCTAAATAACGGATGCTTTTTACCTCATCAATGGTTTCATTACCAACATGAATATTCAAAGAGGAAAGATTGCGAACATTTCTATTTTTAATTAACATAAGTTTGGTTTTGGTAGAATTTAAAAGTAATTTATTAAATTTATACCAATTTGCGACATTATTCATTATTGGTTGTAATTTGATATTGATTTCATTATTGATTGTAATTTGATATTGATATTTTCTACCGATTTGTCAGTAGTGTAGATGACAACATCATCCGCATATATGCTACATGATCCTGGAGATACATATTGTGGAAGGTCATTAATAAATAATGAAAATAAGATTGGTCCTAACACACTACCCTGTGCCAATTTCAACATTTGCTTTTTCAGATAATTTATTATGACATTTGACTACTTGTTTGCGCTGTGAACTTTTAAACCATTTTATTTCAGTGTCTTTAATGCCATAATTTTCTAATTTAGTTAGGAGAAGAGTATGATCAATTGAGTCAAAGCATTTAGATATGTCGAGAAAACAGGCTCCAATCATTTCATGGTCATTCAAAGTTTCCATCCATTCATCTATAACTCGATGAATGCAAGTGATGGTGGAGTGGTATTTTCTGAAGGCATATTGATCTACACTTATGAGATCATTTTCGTTTAGATAACTAACTAATTGATTTTGAATTTCTCTTTCAACAATTTTTGAGATATGGCAAACCACGGAGATGGGTCTAAAGTTAGTCATCGTCTGCTTACATCCACTACCTTTATAGATAGGTGTTGTTTTTGCGAGTTTCCAATCCTCAGGAACAATACCCAGCCTAATAGACAAATTTATTATAGAGGAAAGAGATTTTGCAATATATTGGGAGGCAACCCTAAGCAATTTTGAATCAAAATTCAGAATATCCAAATTACTGCTTTCAGACAGACCTGAAAGGGCATTTTCAATATTTTCAAATGTTACCATGTTAAAATTTAATTTGTGGATACATAAAGGATGTTTCCATTCAGGAGTAGTAGTACTTTCAAAAGATTTCGAAATTTCCTTTCCAATATTTGAGAAAAAATTATTAAAGCTTTCACAATTTAGGTCAGGTTGGACACTATTTCTATTTGAATCCTTCCCTATAGTTCTGCTTAGTTCCTCCCATAATTTTTTTGAGTTATTTTTGTATTTGTTTTCAACCTTATCAAAGTAATTTGATTTTGCTTTCCGAATTTTGCTTGTTACTAAGTTTCGTAGTTTCCGATATTTGTTCAAATTGATATCACTCCCATATTTATCAGAAAGATGCTTTTCATGGTCTCTTTCATACATAAGTTGTATTATATCTGGGCTCATCCACGGAGTGAAACGATCTTTAACACGCATTGTCTTTAAAGGAGCATGTTTATTACATATATTTAAGAAGGAATCCCTCTATTTATTCCAGTATACATCAATATCACTATAATTATTATTACTATTTGACAGAATATAAACATTCCACAAGCATATTTTCATTATGTTTGTTAGGGATTTCAACCCATATAGCTTCCATGTTAGAAAGGGTGTTAAGGTCATTTCTTTCAATATAAGGAATTTCTTCTTTAATATATAAACATACTCCACCACCTCTATTTTTCTTTCCATTAATAATATTATTTTCCCTATCTCTTCTAATTTTATTATAACCATCTATGTTTACAAGAATATCAATAACATCAGCACTTAACCAGGTTTCAGAGATACATAATACATCAAGTTTGGTTTTTAAAAGTAGAAAACTTATTTCATCAACCTTATTTATTAGACTTCTAACATTAGTATGACCAACTGTAAAACCATCGCTATGTTTTAATAGGTTCAGCTAGGCTTGTCTTGACTTGAACTAAATTTACCAAGGTAGGCAGTGGAAGGGCTCAGTGAGCACAACAGGGAGCCAATTAAAATGAAATGTTCTGGGCTAGAGTGACAGCTAAAATAGTAGTCACAATGATCACCGGCTTGTAAATCAGTAACTCCAAAAAAATTTGGATGAAAAGAACCGCAAATAGGTAAAACCACAATAACTTCGAAAAGACAAACAGTAATTACTAGAAATATCAGTAATAATGAAATTTAGTAACGATATGCTAGTGCACGAAGTGACGATGCGATAGTTGGGATAACGTTATATATATAATAATATGTAATAATATTTATATATAATAATATTTATATATATAAATAAACTCCTTTACGTCAACTTGGCCCAAAGTAGAGGGGTGGGGGAGAATACATTAAGCGTTTAGTGTGAGTACGAATACGAACGTTCAATGTAAAATAAATGTACACGATTAGAATCAAAGCTTTTGTACAAACAGGCCGTATAGCCACGAGAATTGAAGTGGTCAGGTTGTGAACTAAGCGCGAGTACTGATGATTGGGGCTAGGGGGACGCCAAGGGGTTCAGGGTTCCGGGGCCATTAAACGATTAAATTGTAATATTATTGTAAACCATTAAACTGTAATATTATTAAAAGCCATTAAACTGTAATATTATTAAAAATTAAAAGACCAATCAACACATGACATAAAACATTTACATATCAAAATTATTATGTTTAATCTTTCCTCGTCGGTGCTTGCATAAAACATGATTTGGATCTAACATGTCTATAATGATATTGGTAAACAATCGAAATTCTCTGTACAATGTTAAACATTTACAGTGGACTTCCTTATGTTGTGGTTATATTAGACTGTAATATTATTATTAAAGAAGTCCATTCAAGAAACAACATAAAACATATACATATCAAAGTTATTAAGTTAAAGTTCTCATGTCGGTGCATGCATAAACGTAATTTCATAAAATTTTGATATCTGAGATTGACAGACAAAATCTCTATACTATACTAATCTAACGAGTGGACTTCCTTGATTTAAAGAAATATACATATTGAGATACGTAAAGTTTAGAAGGTTAGAAGTTTAAAGGAGATGACTTCCTCATGTTGTAGCCATATTGAACTGTAATATCATTAAAAAACCACAACACATAACACATATAAAAATTATTAAGTCAAACTTTCTACTTCGGTGCATGAATATAACGTAATTTTGAGATATATGAGATTTACATAACATTTGAGAGTGTACTGAATATAAAATCTTAAATATACATTTTAATCAGCAATTAGAAATACAGGGATTGGTTATACTGTAAAGCCTTCTGCAATACTAAAACTGGGATCCAACAGGCAGTGAATTCCATTTTGATTTAGTGTAGGCCTAGATGTTTTTTACATTTTTTATTTTATTTGAATTCTTTTTATTTTGTATGATTCATATGTTACATTTTCCACCGAAAGATAAATGAATGACTGATATTTTATAGGTTTCATATTACTTTCTATACAAAACAGATATCATAAAGCATCTATCCGACCGTGTGCATTGAACATTTGACGACGACGATAATGTCTCCAAATTCCCAACCTTAATATAGGCTACGGGGCTCGCTTGACACTTCACATCAAAGGGTCTGTTAATTGATCTTACACGGCTTCCTCCTCATCAATTCATCACCTTCTTCATATCATCATAATTATTAATTGTCCATATCAAATAGGGAAAAACTATGAATTCAGAGTGCATTCAATAATAGGCGTCTCATAATGCACGAAGTGTATTTCAAACATAAAACAAAAACGAAGGAAAAGCCGAAGACTCCCCCATCCCATATCTAAAATTTGTCTTCCAGCGACAAAACAAGTTATCTCTCTTCTCATGGCCCCTCCCACCTTGGCATGTATTTAAGAAAAATGCTTAAAAGGTATATTTACAGTATATCTATATATAGAAAATGATGTTGCATATTATAACTATCAGGAATATAGGTTTACAGATAAAGGCATGTTTTTTGTCTTGGCTTGGTAATTTAGTGAAGAAGTGAATATGTCCAAGGCAAGTGATGGAACCTTTACTCTGATTTTCTGCAAAAGCTCACTATTATGTGTAGTAATTAACCTACTTGATTTGGATAAAATTTAAGCCCACTAGACACTAAATTTCAACTGAAGAACAAATGCATCCTAGTTTCTTAATCAGTCATTATAAATTTTACACTAAAGAGAAGAAAATAATGTAAACTATCATTAAGGGGTTCCTGAGTTATGTCAAAGAGAGAGTAGGTTGAGTCTAAACATATAGGACTGGTGGCTATGGCCCCGACAAAATAACATCCAAAACAAGTCTATGTTTTATTAGGCCTGTATTGAAACAAATGTAAACTTTTTACAAAATTCGGCCAAATAATAGTTTGGCCGTGACTTTTCAAACATTACGGCCAGGCGAATGCCAGATTTGAGGAATCTGGCCGTCAAAACAGAGATGTATACCGTATACGTCTTTGCCTTTGGTCAAGAAGGCCAAATGGCAACCCTGTTCCGAGGCTGTCAACATGGTAATTCGCGTTAACTCATAGTAATTCGCGTCACAGTATCGAATTCACGTCAACTTACGTCAACGTCCGGCCGTCGCCGTCACCTCTGCAGCAGCTGCAGCACTGCGGCCTTATTGCAGCTCGCTTGAGCAGCTGACTAGTATACAGAGGACAATTGAACAGTCAAATATATAATATAGGCCTACAAGCAATGGCGCAGATCTGTTTTAAAAGGTGTGGCATATTTCGTGAGTAAATAGTACCGCTCAGTGGCCGGAAATGACACTTTTATATAGTAAAATTCATCATCACCCCATCACCTTTTTAGGGCCTAGGCTAGGCTTAGTCAAAATGAAGCACCAATTAATTTCTTAAGATCCTTTATCAGCGATTTTCGGTAGCATAGATATCTACCGTGCTTAATATGTGTAACATAAAAAATAAAACTTAAACATTGTCTTTGATGTATTTACTTTACTTTACCTACATCAAAGCCGTGAGTCCACATGGTTGGGGCTGAGTTGAGGAAATAGTACCTCTAAATGTCTGAAAATTACACTATTTTATATAGAGTGAAATTCATCATCATCAAATCATCATTAGGCTATATAGTCAAATTGAAGCGCCAATAAATTAACATCATCTTTTATCAGCGGTTTTTCGGCAACCATAGATATCTAATTACTGTAATGTGTGATCATGGATCTAATTAATCGTTTTGATGTACCATAAAAATATAACTTAATTGTCTTTTATGTATCTACTTTACTTTACCTACTCCACGTGCAAAAAAAAACAATCCTTTTTTCACACGCTTTTTCTCATACTTCAAAAATTATAATAAAGGCACGCGCGTGTATTAGGCCTATATCATATTATATATATATCATATCATTATTTTGTCAATAAAACATAAAATACAAAGACAAACAATATAACAAGATAGAAATACAACATTTAAAAACAAAATCTTAAAACGTCATTAAAAAAACTCAATTAGATTGCTCAAACGTAAAAACAAGTTCACTTTCAGGGATCTCTCTGTGTTAAATCTAACTTATAAAATAAAATTCATACACAAATAATATATATATATATATATATATATATATATATATATATACGGTATATTTTTGTGTAAATAATATGAAGCTAAAAGAACATCATAATATTAATCAGAAAGCGTGGTTAAAATATATGAAAATACTGTATATATTTTTTCTAATATTAAAAATGAACAGAAGGCACAACATGCAGAAAAGCAAAAGGGTAAACACGCCTAATTAAAATTGAGATTAAAGAAAAAATAAAAGCGTTAAAAAATACATAAAATTATTAAAATACAATATGAAAATTTAAAACAAAGTAAAGCACCCTATGCATGGATTTAAAAACTAAAATCAAATTCAATGTTATATATTATTATTGAAATTAATCATTATAGTGACATTTTCAATAGTGTAGGCCTATGCTAAAATATTTCAAATGTGATGCTGAAAAATATTAAGACTAGATATACTATAAAATAATATGTTGGCCTACTCTGGCTGTACACTCTTACGTTAAAACCTGGGTCATTCATAGTTCACTTCAACAATTCAGGCATCCTCTTGACTTATGAAATTACGTTGCACGGGAGAAGTGGGAGACCAATCCCCTTAAAAATATAAAAAATATGATCTGCGCGCCCATGCTTACAAGATAAAGCATTTTGTGAAGATAAATAAAAGTCAAATGATGGAGATTATGTGCAATCTTTCAATAAATTTGGAAACCGTGAGACAGTTAAAATTAAACGCAGGGGAAGATCCGAGATGTCCGAAAGGGAGGGGGAATCGAGAGATAACAATAAAGGGGTACCGGTAGTACCAGTATACCCTGAATAATATTTGTTTTCTAGACGGCCAGAAATAACTTCTGAAACGTTTTGGGTGATCAATCCCTTCTTTTTCTTTCTTTTTTTTTACTTTCTAAAAGGGGGAAGGGGATGGGGCCGTCGGCCGAAGCATTTTGCAATGTTCCGGGCATTATAGTAAGAGCGCACGGGGTTGGGCGCATGTCTACCCAGCCCCACCATGCAGTGGCGTACCTAGATGTCTTGAAATGGGGGCTGATGGGGGGGGGGCGAAGGTGAAGTGGGGCCTCGATGATCAGTTGAGGGGCGCTAATTCGCAAAATAAGGTGATTTTAGGTGATTTTTAACTACTTGACCGTGATTTGAAACCAGTGTCAGTATAATCTTAGGTATGCATGTGGTTAACATAGCAAGAATTTAGTCCAATGAAACTGTTTATCATCTTGGTACCTTCCGACGAAAATTGACCCTACCGGCGTCACCACGGCATCCCCTAACGTGACGTTGTTATGTGGGTGTTTTATAGGTTGTTGAGAATGGTAATATCACCGAAAAAATTGATAGTTGAATAACCAACAAAGACAACTGAACACAATAGTTCGTCATTAGACGTTATTTAGTATAACTTTATTCGGAAAATTAATCTCAAAATCGAGTTGCCTTCCCCGGCGTTGTTAGTGACGTCGTATGATTTTTGTGCGATTTTTACCAATTAACCCCTAAGTAAAAAATAGTTGAGCCATGTAGTACCTTGCAAATCAACCCAGAAACCTGGTAGTTTGTTGATTGTTTATTGGTAGCATCTCTTCGCTACCAAAAATAGTTTTTTGGCAGTTGCGTCCCCGGTGACATCGTGAGGGCATGGTGAAGGCTGGTTACGATTTGGTGGCACATCGATTGAGTATTTTCACTCATCTGGTCATGTAAGTCAGTGGCGTATCTGATGTCTTGAATTGAGGGAGCTGATGGGGTTGCGAAGGTGAAGTGGGGAGCTCGATGATCAGTTGAGGGGTGCTAATTCGCAAAATAAGGTGATTTATAGGCCTAGGTGATTTTTAACTACTTGACCATGATTTTTTTTTTCGGGGGGGGGTGGGGGGAGGGGGAGAGAATAAATTTAATAATTAGACAAAGACCATACACTTAAATTAGTGTAGAAAACTAGATGACGTCGCCATGGTTAGTTAACTTTTTTTACAATAATTGATGCTGGCAACCTGAAGAGCCGCTACGACCCTTCAAATGGCAGCCACTAAATTTCAGGTTCGCATGGAGATAGAATCCATACCCATCTCGGCCACCATGAAGAGAGCAGCTTCGCTCAGTCGAGTAATCTGGTGTTAGCCACTGTGTGTGCGATAAACCGTGGAGATTTCCAGGTTCCCAGTTCAATTCTATCGCTGCTTCTCCTTGTGTTTCAGCTGGAGGACTGAAATACAAGTTACATTAGCGTACCGTACCGTCTTTCGGATGAGACGTTTACGCCGTTGGTCCCGTGTACTTTTATGGCCCATGTGCACGTTGTGCACTCTTCGGAAAAGAGTAGGGGATTGTCTCCAGGTGTACCGCACAAAGACCACCAGAAGGACCCCACCGGAAATAAGTCTTATATATAATGTTATTTTATTTTAAAAATAAAATAAAATAAATAAAGTATAAAACATGGCAGCCAAAAAGGCTGAATTACGAATTACGATTAAAAAAAAAAGGTCCACTGATTAATCTCAGATAAGATATACATACTCCAAGTATCGAAATGCACGCCATCGAAAAAGCGTGCTGGGGGACAGACGGTGCGATCGCTCCCCCCTAAATTGTATTAAGAAAAATAATTGTTGTATTATATTGTTGACATGGATTATTGGTAATGTTAAAGTATGAGAGTGCAATTTCTGGTCACCCAGAAGTCCATCTAAAAATTGTCGCACCCAGCCCCAACTGGACTCTGATGCACCCATGGGCTCAGATCATGGGAAAAGGTGACACATCCACCCCAACATATTTTAATGGGTGGCCCCCCTCACTTTTCGTCCGCTGCAATGTCATAAGTCAAGGAAATGCCTGAAAATTGTTGATATAAACTGCATAAATGGCCCAGGTTTTCAGTAAGATCTCGCTGTAGAGCCAGAGTACATCTTATTTTATAGCAACAAACCAACATCCAGTGGC
>NW_022709610.1:730932-741306 GCF_011630105.1 Anneissia japonica | reverse complement strand
ATCTGCAGTATCATAATATCATTGCCTGTCTCTTATACACATCTAGATGTGTATAAGAGACAGTAATAATACTGTTCACGACTCGAGTGCGCTTGCCTTTATTATAATTTGATAAGTATGAGGAAAAGCATGCAAATATAAGATTGGTTTTTCGGCACATGAAGTAGATAAAGTAAAGTAAACACATCAAAGACAATTGAATTTTATATTTTATGGTACATCACAGCGAATAATTATATTGATGATGATGAATTTTACTATGTAAGAGTGCCGTATCCGGCAATCTAGAGGTAGGCCTACTATTTCCCCAAATTTTACCACCTCAGCCCCAACTATGGTGGGACTGGAGTGTGGACTCATGGTTTTGAAGTAGGTTAAGTAAACATCAAAGACAATGTTTTTAAGTTTTATTTTCTATAGTACCGTACATCAAACATGTTGATTTAGATCTCTATGGTTGCCAAAAATAGCTGATAATAGATCATGAGAATTTGTTGGCGCTTTATTTTTAGTATAATGGTGATGTGATGATGATGAATTTTACTATTTAAAAGTGTACATTTACTTCCATCTAGAAGTACTATTTTCCTCAAATGTTCTCACCTCAGCCCCAACCATGGCGGGGCTGTGGATGTGGCCTCACGGCCTTGAGGTAGGTCAAGTAAATTAAATACATCAAAGGCCAGGAAGTGTTTTTTAGTTTTATTTTCTATGGTACATCAACTCATATTAATTAGATCTCTGTGATTGCCGAAAATTTATGGATGGCGCTTCATTTAAACTATATAATGATGGTGTGATGATGAATAATTTTTTATTATTAATTATTATTAATATTATTATTGTTTTATAATAATAATTATTATTATTATTATTATTATTATTAATATAATAATAATAATTATTATTATTATTGTTATTATCATTTTTATTATTATTATTATTATTATTATTATTATTATTATTATTATTATTATTATTATTAGTATTATTAGTATTATTATCATTTTATTGATTGGTGGCGCACTAGCACAACGACGAACACGCCCACCTATTTCTTGAAATACACACCACTCTGCTAGTGTAATTTCCACCAATCCTGTGGTTGTCAAGAGACCCTGGTTTTCGTGTGTGTGAGTAAGAGAAGGAAGCATTGGTGGTAAATATGGCGGGGAAAATATCTTGGTTCTGGAACGAACGTTTTTGGCTACCTCCAAACACAACATGGGCTGACCTTAGGTCTACAGATGATTCCCGTTATCCAGCACTGGAAGATCTTTATATCGTTTTTCCGTATGCAGTACTTTTGCTTTTTATCAGACTATGTTTTGAAAGGTGAGATAAGTTTCACATCTTCGTTCGTAAAAAGGGACGCGCTAATCATTGATTCTTTGCATGTTGATGTAAGACAGAAGTAAGGCCTAGGCCTAGCCTAGGCCCTAGAGTGCAGGCCTAGCTAGGGCGAGATAGAAAGAGGCCTAGTTTTTAGTTAGGCCTAGTAGCTAATAACCCCCCCCCCCCTAGCCTATTTATGCATATACCGGCGCTAATGTACTCCACCCTCCCATCATGCATAACTCCAGTCTCGCAGGGTTAGGCTACCCTAGGGCCTAGGCCTCCTATGTTTATTGTTATTGTAAGGTTAGTTAGGGTTAGGCCTAGCCTAGGGTGGAGTACTAAAGTGCATTACTGCCATAATGTTAAATCATTCCAGGTCCTCCTCCTAGTCCTATTTCTTGTCTACAGATGTCATGTATGCCTAGGCCTATCCTAAAGAGGCCAGATCTCTTTTTTTATCACGAACAGTCTACTGGTGAAACAACCTTCCTGCTCCAATTTCAGAGGCCTTTTAAGGCTGTTGCACTATCCTAAGTAATGGCCACAATTATATTTTTGCTCACACATTTTTAATTTATTATTTTTAAATTTATACATTTATTTTTTGGACATTACCGACACCTCAAACAAAGTTTCACTTTTAAAATGCTGTCTTGCCTTGTATGCCTACTGACCAACAACTCCTACTGGAGCCAACCGGTCACAGTAACTCACAATGCATGCATGAAAAACACATTAGATTTTCAAAAGTTATGGAATAGGGGCGCACCTCACCGGGCAGTGGTGCGACCTCCAAGCTCCCTAATTTTGACCTCCAGGGCTTGGAACATCTAACTAGCATTGCCTACAGGCTCTATTCTACTAATTACTAGGCATACTACTAGACATAAATTAATTTGCGTTTAAAACTATAAATTTAAGTAAAAACAAAAAGCAAAATTTTGTTTTGGTAGGCCTAGGCCCTTTTTATTTTTGGTTGAAATGTGATGCCATTTTTGTTGTTACTGTATTACTGTCTTGTCCAACTTAGGTTAAAACCTAAAGCTTTCAGGCATTAGTAAACTTAAAGATTATGACTGTGTATTTCTCAAATATATAAGAACACTTTGATTGATCATCATTTACTGTACATTATGAAAGACAAGAAAAAATCAAGATGTTTATTTCAATTTTTTGTTTTAAATATGCATTAGATCTAAGCAGCTGTATTTTGTCTAGAGTCTTGTGACTCTGAGGTTCCGAGATAACTCATAAATGTTAGAAAGTGATTTATTGCACCACTGTTGTCATTTTTACGAAATGAAATATTCAGCATTGATTATTGCCATCTGCAGTATCATAATATCATTGCTATCTTTTGTAAAAATAATTTAATAATTAGTGTATTTAATTGATTGTTGCAGTATTCTGTTACTGTTATCATACTCCAGTCACATAATTGATTATTATTTGAGCAAATAAAAGTTATTATTGTGTAAAATTAATACTAATAAAGTCAGTATGCATTTGACTCAATAAATAATTTAGATAATTAAGTTAGGCTTTTATTAATTGAGTATTGACTTTTATTTTTGTGAAAGTATTAAACTACCCAATTGCAGTATTGTGAAAGCATCTGGGTTTAAGTCTTGGTTGATTTTTATTAATTTTTGTCTTGATCAGATTCTTTTGTTTTAAATATTTATTTCCTATTTATGGGTGGTTATTTCTGGATTTTATAGAATGTCTTAAACATATTACTAATATGGATGATATTAATCTAATCTTTAGGTTACCCTGAAAGGATAATGGACTATTCCTAAGAAAACGCTATGTATAAGAAGTGTATTGTTAAATATTGACTCCTTATTGTGTGTATTGTTATTGAAATACCTACAATAATCAATTGAGTTTGTTGGCAACCAGTTTGTAAGCTTCATGTACTACTTAAGTAGCCTGGGTAATTATTCAAGCTTAAGATACAATATACCTGTATGTCTTTTCACCGTAGAGGCCTGTTTTATACTTGCAACAATAACGATGAAAAGCAATTGTTATAGAAAATAAGAGAAGTTTTTACACTAAGACGATTCGATAGCGATATATCATAGGATGACAAAATATTTTGACAAATTAATTCAAATAATGTTATAATCATGGAAAAACAATAAAATCTTAGTAGTAACAACAATTTTATCGTTTTTCCATGATTATGACATCATTTGAATTGATTTGGCAAAATATTTTGTTATCTTTTGCAAGATATATCATTATTAAATCGTCCTAGTGTAAAAAACTTCTTTTATTTTCTACATGAAAAATTGCTTTTTATCGATTTCGTTGCAAAACATACCTTTACTGTGCATTTTGAAACTTAGCATAAATTGTTTTACACAATTTACTAGGGATCCTCAAAATATGATAAGCTTTCACCTTTTCAAATTTAAGTGTAAATGTGTGTAATAGTATACTTAAATTTTATATTAAGCCTGAAATTTAACAGTCCTTAAATTTTGTAATAAGTTACATCATAATTTGAAACAGATTTTGAAACAGTTAACTTGTAGGTTGGGTGAATGTATCTCTGCTAATGTCTTATTGTGTGGTGAGACCTCGCATGTACTGTAGCAGTCAGTGTTGGTTTGACTTGCAACCTTTCTCCTATCCCATTATTTAATGCGACGTTCCGCAAACTATGGTCCACAGCCCAAATTGGGCCGCGAAACATTTTTGGACAGCCTCGAAGCCGTCTGGAATTTTAAAAAACAAAAAATAACAGAGACGTTTCATCATGGAGAAAATAGTTTTAAAAATAAAGCCGCTTCATATTTACAGCGAAATGCGTCACTTGCACACACTGCTAAAGTGCCAGATGATGCGTGCTATTTGAGTTATAAGCAGTTTTTGTGTCTATGCCCCCTTGGGAGCTAGAAACTATGTTATCTTCTAGTATTACCCTGTAAGATCGAGTAAATCCGGTATGGAGGAATGATGGGATGAGTAATGAGCTAAAGATAGAAATAAATATAAGACCTGTCATAGAAAGATCACTATATTAAACAACACCACACATTTCTTGATAACCAAATGCCCATGTGGATACTTTATTACTAAACATAATACCTGTATAGTAATTTAGTCTTTCAAAGTTGCGGAGTAATAGAGAGCGTGTGTAAAAGTTTTTGGAAGAAGGAGAAAGCTATGACGTGTGTAGCTGAACCGTGTTTGAATCATGGTCGGAAAAAAAAACAATCAACAAATTGTGAGTGGTGGAGAGGGAAACACAATTGTACGGTATTATTTATTTAATAAAATAATATTTAATTTGTATACAATGAAATTTTATCACTGAAAGAACAGATAATGATGTCAAAATATTGTATACATGGAGGCTTCATGATAAAAAGTTCTTGGCAGGATTTGGTATGATCCCTGGCTGGGCCGCAGCTTGGTGCCTGGAATTGTAAATAAGTCGTGAAGTAAAAAGTTTGCGGAACGCTGATTTAATGTATAGTATAATTATTGGTAAATATGATCATGATAATACCATAGGTTGTTTGTGGCAATTCTCAGAAAAAGCCTCTACAGTATGCACTACTAAGACCTACTGTATGGTTTGTTTTGATTGAATCCTTATGTACTGTACTATACCTATGCCAACATTCAAATGCCACAGTCGACGGAAGTCTATAATCAAGTATTTAAATTTGATGTTTTTCCCCCCATTTTTTTTTGTTTAGATAATATTATGGTAATTGCAAAGCAACAATAAATTATTAATTTTGAAGTGCTGTAATATAGCATAGGAATGATTTGCCTCTTCAGTTAAACAGTTGTACAACAATACCAGTAAGAATATTTCAGTCTTGTAGAGTATAGCATACAATGTCAATGCCTAAATAAGACTTATTTCAACCACTATTGGATCTACTCATACACCTATTCTGCTTCATGGGGGAGTATTCTATAAATAATTTAGCAGGTAATCAGAGTGTTGGTATTCAAACCTACCAGGTACCACTTAGTATTCCTAAGTGGAGACATCATTAATCATACTGTAGAATTACTTGCCCAAATATTTTAATGCTATTTATTTCGGAGCATGAATTATTAATTAGGGCGAATAAAAAAATATACTTGTTTAGCATCACTACCCCACCTGAATTTTTAAGCAAAAATAAAAAATTTAGAGGCTGGAATTTTTTTTAAATAAAAAAAAAAAAAAATATTGTCCAGGAAGTACTAATCAATATAAGTATAGACTTCCCCACCAAAGATTTTGTTGAGATGTGACGCTAAACATGTAATTTTTTTTTTTGGCCATATTGAAATAAGTGATGATTTGAAAAGGGTTTATTAATCATTCCAGCAGTAGGGCTGTAGTCTTTTCCTTGACCAATTAAGATTGACCCTTCTACAGAGTGTCCCCTAGTTTTCAACCTCTGCACTGTGGTCCAAGTTTCAAAATTTTGAATGCAATGGGAATTATCTTGGGTGTTTGTACAGTAGTAGTAAACCTTGTAAAAATTGGCCAAGATATTTCCTTTTCCTAAGTTCCCACAGCTGTGGATATGTTAGTGCATCCTTTGTAGGTTTTTCTCAGTTCAAGAAGAACATTTCATGCCCATGCTAAGAACAGGGTCCTAAGTTTTAGCGCGTTCCTCAAACCATGCAATCACTGCGCCCTACAATGCAGCTGGCGAATCTACCTTTCTCAGTGAGGGCTTGATGACACAGCGGCGTCTGCTATTTGTTGGTGGGTGGACCATCATTGAGAACGATTTTTTGCATGTGCATCGTCACATGCTCCATATGGAATCGCTTCAGCCGAAGCTTAACCTGCAAATGGGATGCTGTACATACATCATTTTATTGGCTCAGAACAATGGACTGTGTGCAAACACATTGCAGCCATCAGAAATGTATTTTTTGGACACATGTTTGGATGAAAGTCATCGTTCAGACATTCAGCATTGCAAAATACTATTGTGGGAATACATCAGTCTAGGTGATCGGAAATTAATCATCTTGTTGTCACTGTGTACCACATGACTCTATTGCTGTGATGCCTGGCATCACTTATCGCTAAGATAACTTCTGTACATTGTTCACTGACCCAGTGTGGTACTGAATGTGTGATAGTAGATTGTCAATTCTTTCTATAGGTCAGAATTTGAACTCATTCCAAATGGTCCAATTCCACATTTTCTTGTTTATCATTAATGGTTATTAAGTGAATAAACGAAAGAATAACAAATTCAGTAATTACGGTAAATTATGTTTTTGGCCATCACAAAAATATAATTCTACACATTGTCTGTAAATTACTCTGCATTATAGTAATTTACTTTCATTTAAATGAGTACAGTAGTTTACATTTGACATCAGCATAGACAACATTTGGGAGATTAATTTGCAACATGAGCTGAACCAGCTGAACCTGTTCAAATTTAATTGATCATTTCATTAACACAGTTGCTTGCCTTCTCTGTCATTTCATTAACATACTGTTTTTTGCTTTGCCATTTCATCATAATTGCACTTCTTCAGAAAACAATTCTGATGTTAAAATAGATTATATTATTCATACAATTACCTACAGTATGAATATTAAATTTTAGCGAAGAGACAGCTAATACAGTAAAGTCACTGCCATGGAGTCTTGCAGTGTAAGCTGCAGAGACAAGGACACTGGGTAGAGCAGATTGAAGTCATTTTAAATTGGTGCTGGAAGTACTGTACTCACTGTTATGTTTTAAACATGTGGAAGCCGTCAGAAGTTAAAATCATCAAAAGAATAACAGTGCCACAAATGGATTGGACACTCAAAACTCATCAAAATGGTTTTTACTTTACAGTAGTAAACCAACTAGGGCCCGTTCCGTTTATTTCACCGGGTAATCGCGCTAAGCACTCAGCGGGTGGTCGACCGTTCGAGCAAGTTTTAGCTCACGGTAAATATGTGTAATGAAACTACTCCGGAAGTAAATTTCAACTTATCCCATGGTCAACAACCCATTCTTTGTTGCCACTGCTGCTATATAACCGGCCCACGTACACACAGCGCGGCACAGTGGAACGATAATGTAGCTCAGTAACTTATAATGGCTGCTTTAAAATCTGTGCGTAGGCTAGTTTATTCAAGTTTATTTCTCCGAATAATGGTAAATCTACAAATCGAATGCGTAGCTATGTTACTAAATTTAGATTTCGTCGTGCATTGTGTGAGGAGGCAAGGAGAGCTGCAACCACGCCTGG
The DNA here is from genome assembly GCF_011630105.1 of Anneissia japonica. Lineage (NCBI taxonomy): Eukaryota > Metazoa > Echinodermata > Crinoidea > Comatulida > Comatulidae > Anneissia > Anneissia japonica. The sequence continues at coordinate 733,731 of NW_022709610.1, read as the reverse complement.
GCCGTAACCTGTTGAATTTCGCGCTGGGCTGTGGACAAAACATTTGAAAAAAACAATTAAGTTTGATTTATCACTGCCTCCGGCTCCATGGTCATTCCATACACGGTATTCTACCCAGCAATTTGGTGGTCAAAATTGTCGTGGATAATCCAGATGGTAAGGTAATAAGACTAGTGTTCGAGCGGTTTTAGAAAGTGTGTACCGGTGAATTAACTGGTAAATCGCACAGATATTTTTTCGCTCGAACGGGCCCCTAGAGATCACAAGAAATCTGAATTTGTACATATGAAAGTTATCTGCCTACTCTGTATTTTCCTTGCAATAACCACTGCCTATTTTCTTCACACTTTCCATGTCCTTTCTTTTCTGGACTCTCTTTGTTACCCTGAATATATTCTCAGATACCACTACCAGGCAATATTCACAGTATGTTTAATTAATGTTGATTGCCATTTTGCTTGATGTCTTTGATTTGATTGTGATGATACTTTAGTGGTAACTTGTCCATTTGCTTAGTGACATCAATATGGATAGATGGTGATTTTGCATGGTGGAGGCAATGTATGTTGAGTTTTCTTGGTGGCACTGATGGGATGTTGGTGATTACTGGTGACATGAATTATTGATGTGAAATGTTTGAAGCAAAATATTAATAATTTATTAAGTAATCAGATGAAATCAAACTGCTTATTTTCATAAATGAAGGCAAGGTATAGAAAGTAACAATAATCTATCAAAACTGGGTCGTAGAAAACAGTAGCAAGCAGTTGAATGGCTCTCTCTTTTTCTGTCTATAGTTGAATTTTTGAATGCTTGATTATGAGTACAGTATATTTGGTTAGCTCAGTCAATACAGTCTCGTAAATATTGTATAATGTATTGTTATGTAGCGAGTGTCTCACTGATTAGCTTTGAGTGTGTGGACTAAAATCAACAGTAATCCATACCAAAACCTGTATTCAGCGATGGTTGTTTACAGCCAGTCACATGACTTCACTTGGGTATATGTGAAAACATTACAGTGCGATAGTATATGAAAATATAATGTTATAGTTGCGAAAACAACCACCCACTGTTAAGGTGAGATATAAATGGCTAGGAAAGGCCTACAATTGTTCAAAATAGTATTTATTTACTTGTCCTAGCATCTTCAAGGACTGTATGCTTTGAAATGTAAGTGATCCTTCATAAACCTTAGCTTGCCCTAACATCACAGCGTAGTTCACGGGTCAAAGACCATCATGCATACCTAACCATGTCGTAGATGTGCAGGAGCCTAGGCCTAACATTTGTCGAAAGATCTCAATGTTTGCGGCCAGTATCCTTTACAGCATTTAGCAAACCATTAAGGCAAAATTCTCAAGTTTAATTTCCCAATCAATTTGGTATAGTTTACTGGGAGTTATGATGATCTTTTCAGCAATAAACAAGGGACGCCGCATAAGCAATCTCTATGTAAAACACAGCTGTGCCAGTCGATTGTTTCCAACACCCAAGTTAGGTCATGTGACGCCTATCGCTGAATCTCTATTGAATGGCCCTCTCTTTCTCTCTCTGTAGTTGCATGCCTGATTATGAGTACAGTATATTGTGTAGCTCAGTCAGTGCTATGAATTAGTCTTAGCATTGGATGGATGGATTATTGTTGAAATACAATATCAATTTCTTTTCTAAATAGTTAAAGTTGAAGCTTGTTAGTCAGTCACTACAAATATACTGTAATAAGTGTATATCAGTAGCACTTTTGTAACTAACAACACTTTATGGAGACACAAGCTTTTGCTAGCTTGAACTAGCTTCATCATGTGAAAGAAGTGAATAACAGTGATCAAACTGTTCATTCAAATGATGTAGCCAGTAAATGTACAGTGTCGAAAAAAGGGATAGAAAAAATGAGTTTTTATGTTCCATTATTTGAATTGTGTTTTTGGCTCACAAATTGTGGGGGTGAAAATCCAAGATAGGACTTGTTGCTTTATAATGTTAAGTTATTAGGGTTGCTTTTTTGACTTAGGGCAGAAGCAAGGCAGTGGTCAGGAGTGACCGAATTCAACGGGGCTGAAAATTAACCTCAAAACCATAGTGGCCAGCAGGGCCAGTAAGGAAAAATTATACTGGCCCTTCCAAGGTTATACTGGTCCTATTTTTTTTACGGTCCGAAATATAATTTTACGAAAAAACAAAATCAATAAAACCAGCAAGATTACATTGGTGTAATAATTGTTTTTAGCCAATTTGGCAATTGAATCTGTCTTTAGCCAAAATCATTAGTCCGAGAAAAAATCCATTGTATTCACGATCGACACAAGAGTTTTAAAAATGTGATTTTAGACCACATAGAGATTGGCAATCAAAATAACATTATTTGATAGGCAAATTATTATTTTTAGCATACCAACGAGGTACAGTAATTCAAAAGTTTTCTAAATATAACACAAAAGTTGAAAAAATTACAAATTCCTAGGCATAAAGTATTCTCCTTTTAGTTTAGAACGATATCGGGGTGGGGTGGGGGGGAGATCGTGGAGCACTGAGAAAAGCCTACTTTTAGGAGTTAGTGGAACAATGTCAATAGTGTCTCCAGAAAACCTGTATTATATGCATTTTCAGCATAATTATGTATCAGGACATAAAGTTCCAACAAGGATTATTCAAAATTGGCTTGGGTCTGATCGTCTGGAAATAGGCCCAAATGTTTCACTGCAATGATCAAGGACTTTAACCGATCTGGACCTACTGTAGCCTAGGCCTAGTAGTAGGCTATGCCTAGCCTTGGCAGATTAAACCGCTACTACTAGG
>NW_022709610.1:709446-730813 GCF_011630105.1 Anneissia japonica | reverse complement strand
CGAAGCACACAATGACGTTTGCAGCTAGACTACCAATACAACAACACAAATAAACTTCGCATGGCTATGATGGATTGGCGAAAAATGGAGCTCGGACGGGAAAAAAAACGATGTATTTTAGCAAGTATTTGAAATTTTTAAATAATTTTAAGCCTTCGCCAAAATGGCTAAAAGTAGTTGGTTATTTTTTCACCAATCCAAAATAGTAAGGGTCGACAAACGGGGCGATACCCAAAACATTTATCGCCCGACGCCAAAAAAGGTCGCCATGGGCGACCACTAATTTCTAGCCCTGATTCAAAACCTATCTACCTGTCATTATTTTACAACTTACCATCTGATTTGATTGATTCTGGAAAATCTGCATTGCTATGCCATACTGTAGGCCTACCTCCTTAGTATGCATTGTCCTAGCCTGTAGGCATACTTTACATACACATTTTTTACAGACGAGATTTTCTTTGGTTTCGTAAAGTTTCTGTATATTATAAATTATCACATTATTATTTTCCACTGGAACTTAGAAGGGAAAAAATGATCACTTAGTATTTTGATGGTAATTAGAACTAATTAATAGTTCCTAACACCCAAAAATATTGATGGGTGAGATTTTCTAAATCAATATCCTTAAAAGTGATCAAATAGATCAAAAGCTTGAATCTCAAACTGCCTGTTTAGAGGTACTCTTTTTGTTTTATTTGAAACTAATCAGTGGATCCTCTAGGTTTTTATATTAATTTATTTACAGTTTTACAATTAATTTTGTTATAAGGCTCAACTTGTTATATTAAAATTCCCCGATGCCTCTTTGTCAAGTTTGTTTATATTATTTTACCACCTAGTAATATTCTTCTCTTCTCTTCAATCTTGTGTGTATTCCCTGTTTTTAGGTTTAATCAGTATAAAAAAAGAACCTGTATTAAAAGCTTGTCACAATATTTTAATGACAGTTATTGAGTAAGTTAAGTTCTCAGGCAAAGTGCAGTATCATTTTACTACATTTGCTCTGTTTTGATTTATGCTGGATTTTAAGGATGGCTATAAACCTAAGGTAATGTATTAGTGTTCAGTATGTGTGTCTTTGGAGGTTGCTATAAGTTAGAAATTATATTGTTTTAATACAGTATTGAGGTTTTACATGTACTGGAAATCTCATTGTTTGCCTGAATATCAATGTGAAATTAGCAGGTCATATTCTCTCTAAAAAGTTGATGATTTATTACCATTATTTTTGTATAAAGCCAAGTTACTAGGTCAGTGGGCATTGTATGGCACAACATGGTCTGACTGACACTACCAGTACTAAAGACAACTTAATGAAATATGCAATAGCATTTGTTGATATAAAAATAAAAAAAGTGATTTGTTTTATTCAAAAAAATAACCAGTACCAAAGACAGCTTAACAGTTCAGCTACTGAAATATACCATCTGTTGTGAAACAAACAAAAGTTGAGGTTTATGAAAATAAAAAAGTGAATTATTTTATTAAAATAATTAACTTCCAATGAAATATTCTTTAAATAAATTTAAACTGTGTTTATATTACAATCCTTAAATGATTACCAGCCAAGTGTTTGCTGTACAGTAAAGTCAAGTTACCAAGTGTAACTTATGATATAGGAAGAATTAGCCACTGCTGGGGCCAAGGTGCTGATATGTGGCTAGGCCTTTGCTAATGTGTTGAACACTTTGATGGGGCAAAGTTATTACTATGGGGGTCGAGTTGCTGTCATGCGACCCAGGATCTACCATTGGTTTTATGAACCTAAAGTTGTACTTGACATGGGGTCCAGATCCAGGTTTTGTAAGAGGGGTTTCAAAATGTTTCTAAAAAACCCCAAAATGAAGGGGGTAAAATCCCCGGGACCCCCACCTGGGGAACATTTTGATTCCTAGATGGCCAGAAATGAGCTTTCCCAACTTCTAAGGAGTCTTAATGACCTTTAAGAAATTCAGATTTTTTTCCCTCTTGAAAAATGTCAGGTAATTTTTCTCATTCTTTAGGCCTATACATAGAGAAAAAAATCCAAGAAATTGGCAATATCATTGTATTCCCACAAGATTGAGAGTTGGATACGTATTCTTTCTTCTATGGATCGATGGACCAAGGGCCTGAAGAATGCACTTTCGTACATAAATTATTGCGACGTCAAACCAAAAACAGTGGGTACAATTTTATTTAATTAAAGGCTAGGTGGGCTAAGCCTAGTTTGTCTAGTCTGCCAACCTATGCCTAGGTAAGTTAGCATGCCTTTTGTAAGCCAGGACCCAGTAGTATTTTGTTACGCTTCTTTCAAGGAACCCCCTTGGATCCGCCACTACTTGATCACCATAGACCATTACTTGATACTTTGCAGTAAAAATATTTGTGAAGCCGTGTTATTCTGAATGATAACAACAGGTAATGACGAGGCAGCACTCTGAGAATACAGTACTGTAACTTTAAAGATGTAATGTTATTAGGCACAAGCTTTTGCTGCCAGTCAATGCCAGCTTCATTAGATGATACTTAGGATAAGTGGTATTGCCAGAGTTGCTACTTTAATTTGTGATTTGCATTATTCAGAGAGATTGTAAATATTAAGTATGGGATATTCAATACCTTTGCTCTAATAAGCTGCTAAACTTACATTGTATTTCAATCATTCTCTTGGATGCTATGTAATTGCTTTTTTTTGTATGCATGTCATATCAAATTAAGATGCCAAGTGAACACTGCCTCTTACCCATTCTTAAGAGCAGTTTGATTTACATGCTCTGTCATGATGTCATATGTCAGGAGGCATAATCTATTTGTAAACTCACAGACTGCATGAGCTCTACATTCTGTTATTGATCTCCTTGATGCAATTTTCTTTTTTAGAATCGCAACACTTTCCTTTAAGTGTATTATTGATCTAAAGTTAACTACTTCATTAGTAAATAGTATTTTTTTCTTTATGGTGTCTAATGTTCTCTCCCTTCTCCATTATGTCTGCTGACTATTTTAACAGCCTTTTATTTCATTAATGTTTTCAATTTAAATATTACATTATCATAATGCAGTGTGCAACCACTTGCACTCCTTTGCCCATCTCCTTCTATAGTAAATGACTTTTCACTGGCCACCTCATTCTACTCAGTGGTTCTTTCTATTCCATTGGTCATCTCCATTCCACTCTATTCTCATGACCACTTTGTCCATTTGTCTACTGACCATTTCCATTCTGTTGACTATCCCCAGGCCATCCCCATTCCACTTGCCATTCCAATTCTACTAGCCACCTCCATTCTACTAGCTATCTATTTATATTGGTCACTTCCTATTGGCCACATCATTTTAACTTTCCATTGGCCATTTCCATTCTATTGATATTCTTTTCATTGACTCCATTCAATTGGTTTACCATTCCTTCAGTAATATAGTGTTGATTATCATAGTATGCTAACCACAGATTTACAATGACCCCCAGAATTGAATTCAAAATCTAAGGTGAGCAAGCATGCATTAAATAATTGCCAATTTATAATGTGATGAATGGTTTCACTTGAAACAGTAAAATACCACTGCAGCAGTGGCTTCATTCCATCTATTCCATTATATTTCTGTCTATGTATTGTTGTCAAGGGTTTAGCCAGAAAAAAAAAAAAAAAAATAGGCCATCAAAAATGAAAGATGAAGAAATTGGCACGAACTGTAATGACAGCCGAGGGCCGTAGCCTCGAGTGGGAGCAGGTTTGGGAGAGGGTATCCCCCTCCGTACGTAAAAAAAAAATAAAAATGAAAGTTATGACCATTTGAGTGCATTTAAAAGTGTTTAATTATTGGAATTTTGTCTTCACAAAGGAATAGTGTTGAATTAGCTATCACAAAGATATTTCAGTTATAGACGTATTTCAGTGTAGACTACCTGTGGCTACGGTTGTTTAGGCACATTATTTTTCTAGGCTATGTATAGGTATGCCAACAGCCGCGTGCTTACTGTTGGAAATGAGGTTATATTATTGAAAATTGCTCTTTTTCAATTTTATTTTTCTTAGCATTATTCTTAACCGTTTTCAATAAAATTTATATCAAAAGAAAGATAAATGTCTCCTTTCTCATTTAATGTTGTTATTTTACTTGTATCACGTACCATTCATTCCGTACGACCGCCGAAGCACAGCACACTGTTCGCTGTTCCGTTTCGCGTCGGCCATCGCTGCAGGGATTTTCAGAGGGGCCTAGTTATTTTAAATGCTCCAGCGGCTTTCCCGGTCAAGAGTTCATGTACAAAACTGACGTCATTTGATAGCTGTTGTTGTAAGCTTCAAAACTGTATAAAAATCTTTGTTCGTACTGGGCTAAAAAAGCATTTCTAAAGTTTACGTCTAAATTTTAAACAGTTATAATCAAAATTAATAATAGATTTTTACATCCTAGTGTAGGTAATTTTATAAACATCAATTTAATACATAAATTGAAAATATAACCCCTCTCGGGAAGTGCGCAAGCGCGATTTAACAAGCAGGAAGTTCATGACCTGAGTGGTGAGGCATCAACTGCGACACAGCTCGCCGCAGCGATCTAGTGTTAGTAGGGCCTAGTACTGTAGGTGCAATTCCAAGGCTCCATTCTAGGTAATAACTATTTAAATCACCAGTATATAAAGCAGTATCTAGGCTAAGTTGTTTGATTAACAGTTTAATGAATTCGAACAATGTGTATTTAGCCTAGGCCTTAGACGATGTATTATTAACTACTCAAAAGGTAGAGTACCCGTTTTATTACAATGGAACGACCTGTTAAGCTATGGCGAATTAACTACTGTATTGCCGGGCTGGGGGTGGGGGGGGGGGGGGGGGAGGGAGAGGTGAATAATTCCCATCTAGAGCCAAATTTAATTATAACCCAAGCAGGGGTAGGGGTTTAACAAGTGCCAGTCCTGAACCCAATTTTACTGTTGCGTGGGGGAGGAGGTTTGGTGGGGGGTGTATTTAAACAGGTGCCAGTAGTCTTAAGCCCATGTTTTACTATTGCATTGGGGAAGTGGCAGAGTACAGTAGGTAGGGGAGGGGGTGAAGTGGTAGGAGAGGGGGTGAAGTGGTAGGGCAAGGGGTGGAGTGGTAGGGGATTGGGTGAGGGAAGATGTGGTATTCTTGATTTTCATTTAAATGATGATAACAATGTTCATTATTGTTCATATAAAGGTAATAATGCACCAAAATTTTAATTCGTGAGAAAATTTCAATTTCGGGTATTGGGACAATTGTCATTTTTGCTCATTTTTGTATTTTCGTTCCCCCCATACCTCAAAATTTAAGAGTCTGTGCTAACTGAAAAAAATTAAGTGTATAGCCTATAACTAGTGCTTGAAGAAATTACAGAAGAAACCGTGTGTAACTTGTTACTTTTTGTGTACGTGGGTCACAAACATGGCTGAAACGCTTATTTTGACGCCAATGCTGTCTGTATAGTTGTGCTTAATGTGATTTTCAAGATGTTAATTTTTCAAAATGGTTGATATTTAACGAGTGTGTGAATGATATGTGACAATAAATATAAAATATAACACATTTAACCCAATTTGTAGTACAAATTCTCATTTAGTTAGTTTATTGTGTTTATGTGTGATAAGAAAATTGATATTATAAGAAATTACGCAAATTACTCTAAAGCCTCAATCGCACTGGATTAAATTTTGGGAATATGTAACTGTCATCACGGTAAACATTTCTAGGGTAAATGTTACCGTCAATCGCACTTGGACTTTTCAACTCGGTTAGTTTTCCCCGAGTAGTGTAAAACTAACTATTGAGGGCGGTACATTTTGACCCGTAACATGACCCGTACTGACATGACCTATAGCCTTCTGATCCCTTGATCTGTTTCGCGCGCTGATTTGCACTTACTTTCTAGCTAGTTCTTACCGAATCGTTGGAAAAAATCAAGAAAAATGTCATTCCATGCCATACTAATATAAAAGGTAAAGTAACACGTTAGAAAATAATGGTTTATGATCAACTAGTCGAATAGTACGATATTCGTATGATCAATATACAGCACAGTAGTATAAAATTTGTGTGAAAATCGAAATGTACACATCAATAAACCAAAACAATGAGAAGAAACAGGTCAACTAATTATACGCATGCGCCAGTGCTTCACAGAACGATAAAGGTCACCCAATGAACAATGAGGCTCGGGATTTGGTTAATTTAACGGACTTGTGGCTGTTCGCATTGGATTTTCAAGGCTGGTCAAAGTAGCTCGGTAGGAATTCCTGAGTAAATTTCACTCCCGAAAAATAACCGGCGGCGACAGTCAAGTTAACCGAGCGTGACTATCCGCACTGGATTTTTTCGGTCAAACTTACCGACAAGACGGTTACTTTTACTGAAATAAATCCAGTGCGATTGAGGCTTTAGTTCCTCATCTCAGTAAAATACAAAATTGTTCATAAAATGAAAAGTATTCAGCCGATTTGCTTCAAATAAAAAGTATTTTATTTCTTTTTTTTGTCTCCTTATGAATAAAATAGAATTAGACATATCTAGACATAAGAAAAAAATCACTTGTGATACCTACTATGTAGATGCATCTTCATCTCCTGCCCTAGTCTAGTGTAAGTTCTTCTCTAGGGCCTCCGAATCGAGAGATGTATAGGCCTAGGCTTACTCTGTTTTGTTGACTATTAAAATTTAACTTTTGATGTTAACAACAAATCTGCTTTACGGTATTTTATGAATTAATTACAACCGGGGAGTTATGAACAAAACTATATCTTGGAGAACCTAATCTCAAGTACTGTAAATTTGCAAAACCACGTACATGCATTGTGGGCGAATTAGAACCGTCCATTTTCCAGGTGGTTATAAATATGTTTTTAATGCAACATGCACTTGTTGTAAGAGAAATTTCCACTGGGTAGACAATGGTTTAGCCTAGCCTTTTTGAGAATACCGACTGAATGTCATTATGAAAAACAACAATAAGTTTAAGTCTCCAAAGGTTGTTTATCGAACGTAAAATGCTTTAGTTTAATGCAGTGCAACATTGATAGATTTCAAGAATATAAAGAATTTGCTAAAGCTAGACCAGGCCCGGCTAGGCTGAGCTGAGTAGGCCAAGCCATTTCAGTGGCTGTCCTAAATAATTTTTGGCCATCCAAATGACGCTGGCTAAACCCTTGATTGTTGTAGATGAAATGTTAAGTGGTATATAATACATGTGTGGCATTGATGATTATGTTGTTGCAAAATCTAATTAGAGAATGCATAATTTACATAATGTGGAGATGTAATGTCCATGATGCGCTGTGATGTAGTTGCATAAAATAGAAGAATGCATCATGTAGATATAATGTGTCTGTACACAAAATCTGTCGTGAGGGGATCCGGGGGAAAAGCCCCCGAAGCTATAGCTTTATAATGTAATTAGATGCGTAATTCGGACGATTACAGATGTAATAACAGAGAGTAGATAACGTCACTCTTGAGAAAAATCTATTGTGAAAATAGAATATAAACTCGGTCAGGCAATTTGATCAAAAGAAATTTAATTAAACCATTTAGTTGTCTAAGTATTATGTACTAGATACTGTAATTACATTGACTATCTGAATGTCATTTAGAATATTTTTTCCTAAATACACCTCATTGTTTTTAAAATTGTTTTCTCCCAGGGCACTGGCACCACTTAAACCCCCTCTCACCAGTAATGAGAGAGGGAAGGCACTATTTACTTAAACCCCCTCTCACCAGTAATGAGAGGGGGAAGGCACTATTTACTTAAACCCCCTCTTACCAGTAATGAGAGAGGGAAGGCACTATTTACTTAAACCCCCTCTCACCAGTAATGAGAGGGGGAAGGCACTATTTACTTAAACCCCCTCTTACCAGTAATGAGCAAGGGAAGGCACTATTTACTTAAACCCCCTCTCACCAGTAATGAGAGGGGGAAGGCACTATTTATACTACTTTTTTTAGTTCAGGGACGTTCTTCCACTGACTGTCTATTATTTTTTCACAGAAAGTGGCATCAAAATACTTATACAACATTTCATGAAACTGTACAGGATTCATACCATTATGTAGTTCCCTGGGTATACCCACCCCTCATGAATGTAAAATTGGTCCGATTTTGGAGGAAGGGGGGGGGGTGGGTGAGTTTATACCTGGGGATTTCCCTGTGCATGAACCAAAAATGACGATCATTTTGCTAAGTGGCAGGTTCATTTGCCCTACAATTCAATAGCCTATCCAAAACTACAGTATATTCCAGTAAAGAAATCAGACTTTACTCAGGCATCAAATGGGGAGAGAACACCGTACTCTTGGTCTTGCAGTACCTCGGGCTAGGCCTAACCTTGTCTTAAGAATGAATAGAGTACAGTACTGCCAATTTTATTTAAAATTCCCTGCAGGCCGCCCATTACACTGCAGGTGAACTATAGGCAACATTTACGGAGATAACTATCCAATCCAGTCACCCATCATGCAATGTGAAAGACCGCACATGGCCGTTCCAACGCAAGACAATTTAATTGCATTTTTTGCCTTTTTAGCCACAGTTAGCTGTTGGTTATTTTTAGCAACAATAAATAACAAGAATTTACAAGGATGAGCTTTGTATTCAACTTTACGTCAACTTACGTCTGGTCTAATCAATTGGAAGGGTCTACCGAATTCGGAGCCAATTCCTATATTTTTTTTATGAGCATTTGTAAAATTCACTACCCAAATTATTGGGACTTTGCCCAGTAAAATACCTGTACGCGAAGTTGGGCGTAAAGTCGGGTGAGATTATACCCGATTTTGGACTGTACCCGGGGAACTACAATACTTTTATACAATTTATCTGTATCTAACTAAGGATTCGGTAAGCCTATGAAATTGTTGCATTCTCATCTAAAAAAATCTGAATCTGCCCAGGTAAATGTGTAGACAAGAACTTTTTATTTGGTAATAATGAATAATGGATACTGAAGGACATACAGTAGCAAGCATTATTACTAAGATTATTAAATAGAGAACTTATACTTTTGGAATGCTTTGTATTCCTGAAGCTCTAAGAAGTGGTGGTGGAAGACAGTTCATTAGTGCCAAACTGTAGCCCTATCCTATAGTACCATCAATAATTTGTGATTTTACATAGAATTTACCAAAATCAACTTTGCTTTTTAACACGTTGGCTGCCAACGACGAGTATACTCGCCCACAGGGTGTTGCTGAGGGTGCCAGGAACGAGTATACTCGTCAAAAACGGGGGAACATTCTAGCGTTTATAGTAGGACCACAGACTCAACGGCTGGTAGTTCGGGGAAGATACACCTAGACGATAACGTACAAATGACATATGTATGTTGTTGTGTTATGTTGCCGGTAGTACACTCGAGCGGTACAAGTGGGGGCGCCCTTTGAACATATACCAACCCATGCAAAAAGAACACGAGATAACTCGCACTTGGCATAGTGAGTAAAAAGTTCTATCACAGTGCCATCGACGAGTATACTCGCCCCCTAATATTTTCCCGCCAATTTATTATTTGATGATATATGACTAAGATAAAATTTCAAAAAAGTATGTTTGTACATGTAAACTTGTTTTGGCACACAGGAAGGAACCGTAAAAAAAGGTCTGGCAGTCAACGTGTTAAAAGCATGTGTGACTAACCTTGGAATTTCATGACAATAAAATTCATTCTGATTTGTTTCTGTGTGTTTCAATAAGTTTTACTTTTAAAATTCTCCCAAATTGTTTAAAATGTGCCTAGGTTATCCAAATTGTTTATTTTATCAGCATGCAATTCTTTTATTGTCTAGAGTTAGGAGGTGGTAGCCTTATACTTATCAATGAGATATCTTCTAATTCTGCTAATAAATTATTCATTGTTTTTATTGAATTTTGCATGCAGACATCTTTATGTACTCATTACTGATCAGAGGTCAAATTGATCCCAACTCCACTGTTTACCTTTACAACATTAACACTGTAGGTGTACACTGTACAATGATAAGATTTTATTATTGATTGCAAAGTTCCTGTATGAATGTTTGCATACGAAATACCAAAAGGTTAACACTTCATACTGTAAAGCATTAAATTGGTACTTAACCATTGGTACCTGTACTACGAACAGTATTTCTACACCATGAGCAATTTTTACCAAAAACTACTGATCGACTGGCTCTGGTTTTCAAAAGTTACTTGACTGGGCAACAACAAATTTGTTTTGGTCTTAACGGAATCATTCATTTACAATCAACATAAATGATTGTGAATTTCTGTAGCCAATAAATTTAGCTGTTTTATGGATATTTAATAAGAAGTTTAGTGAACTTTAACTTTATTGATTCTACACAGTGAAGGTTTCCTTGCCAACATGGTAAACAGTTTTAAAAAATAAAAGATATCAGAGCTCCGAACAATTAATATTAATGGAACAATAGCTTGTTAATTTGCCTAAGCACTTAAGATGTTGGTTGCATGCAAAGATTCAAACTACTTGTATTTTCATATAATTGATTTTGCATTACTGCTGGCTCACTTGACTTTACATGACTTTTGCAGTGTTGGAAATCTGCTACTATAAAACAAAGCATTTATGTTGCAATAAAAGAACGTAATTGTTTAATACTTGTAGTATTTGTTTGTTTTAAGAGATTTGTTAAGATTCCATGAGTAGATAATATGATATAATATGAATTATAATCAGTTACATTTCATCTCCAATTGTCAATACCAAAATCGATATATTGTAACTATTATTATTATTTCTGTATTTTTCATTGTTTTTGTTATCATTTATTTTATTATTAACACCAAATCTTGTATATATAGGAAGATAGGAAGAATTCTATTTTAATAGGGACAAATGAGATTTTATCTTGTATTTTGTTATAAAATTGCAGTGTTAAACATTTCATGAGCCATGCATTATTTTTTAATAGATGTCTACATAAATATCACAGATAATTGTACTAGGTACATTAGCATGCATTGGTGTTACATAGATAAGTATACATTAACGTGCATTGGTGTTACATAGATAAGTATACATTAACGTGCATTGTTGTCATTTACCACACAGATAAATGCACATTAGCACATTGCTTTAATATTTAATGGATTCAATTCATTTTTCTATTGAAGGTTGATTGGTATGCCATTTGGAAGACTCCTGGGAATCAAACAGAACCCCAATCGTAAACCTGAACCAAACACGATTCTGGAAAAAGCATATAATTCCGTCACCCATAATCCAGATAAAGCACGGCTAACGGGTCTTGCAAAGCAGCTTGATTGGTCTGAAAGACAAGTAGAAAGATGGTTTCGAATTCGCAGGAACTATGGGCGGCCAAGCACCTTGACAAAGTTTTCAGAAACCAGGTAACCTGAACTCAAAATGAATTGTAAATTCGAATGCTAACCATCATAATATAATAATAAATAATGCAGTTTTTAAAAAGTGCAAACATATCTATGCGTAATTATTAGAATGTTTGTCCACTGATAATGCTATTGTGTGGATGTTGTTTTGTTTAAAACCTAGGCCAACAAGCAGTCCTTAAATGATGCAGATAGTAGACCTGCTATACCAACCCTACATTAAGACTGTCAATGTAAATTGGATTGAGTAATTGATTGATATACAGTAGAACCCCTCATTTACGTACAGGACGGGCCTAGAGGCGTTCTTAAAAATCATTTGTATGTAAAATCGGGGTTGTGTGAAATTCCTATGTATTTACACTACCGATATACTAGGCTGAGCTAGGCTAGGCCTGGACTGGAATTTTGTTGGATTGGAACAAAAGTTTGCGCTCGAAAGAAATTCAAAATAATGATCATAAATGTGCAGTACTATACATACTTGTTAATGTGTATACAAATATTATTAATAGGCCTACAGTATATGATTTATCTTCTAGCTAACGAAAAAATTACAGTTCTGTGGACGCCGCAACAGGGCAAGTAACGCAACAACGTTTTTCACTCCATTCATGTTCTTGTGGCGTCAAGTAAATACCTGTAGAGAATAACCTGGAAACCAGGGGTTCACTTATTAAAAGAAGAGCGCTGATTGGCTGTAGACACAGCACTTGGACTTTTTTTTTTTTGTATGCAATATGATTGTTCTATGTCTACATTAACATTTATATAATGAATAATAAAGTTAAAAAGAAAATGTGGGTGTCAGTGTGTTATTTAATGGGGAAAATAATGAAATGATAGATTAACGTTAGTGAGATTTGACAAATAAAATCCATTTTTAATTAAAATTATAAGTTGAACCTAATCGTGACTGTAGGCCTATATGCTACATAGTAATCGCACGTGTGAAATTTATTCGAATATCATTTGTTAAAATAAATTTGGTAGGTGGGTTAATTACGAAGATTATTTTGTCTTTTCTATTACGTAAGAGTTAGGGCTAAGACACACATGATTTATTCAGTGGACAGTGTTTGTAAACAAACTTGAAAGTGAATAGCATTCACTTTCATCGATATGCCGACAACTTACGCATTGGGCGGAGTTTTCTCGCGGCTGCAGACATGAAATAGGATTGCCGTGTTGAATGTCGGTGTATTCAAAGCGCATTATCTGCATTTTGTATTATAGTAGAGATCGCTGATAGTGTACAGCAAACCGTCTAAGACCGAGTGAATAAACTTCATCATGCGCCTAACGATTAAGTCTTGACACACATGTGTGTTTTGTACATGAAATACAAACTTTATTTATGACAACAGTGACATGATTTTTACGTTCGTAAAATCGGGAATTTGTAAAATTGGGGTTAGTAAATGAGGGGCTCTACTGTACATCTTAGCCAACTGTGACATTTTATTTGAATATAAACAATAGAACATCAATCAATTGTAGAGAGTTTAACAGAGCAAAGTCGTAAGTATTGTGTGCATTTCCCCAATGTGATGCATGTTTTGATGGGAATTTGACCTGTTCCTAGTGTTGTATACTTTCCAATATTGTTATTTAAATGTGTTTTTTTTTTTCATATATATTTATTTTTTTTGTGCCAAATACATATAATTTTTTAGAAAATTTTTTTTTAAAGATGGGAGTGACTTATTCCAGTGACATAAAAACATCACACAATATTTTAGAATTACAGCTAACTCCTGAATGTTCAAATTAAATAATTTCACTCTGTAAAAAATATTATAATTTAGACCAAACACTGTTCTTAGTATCATTTGACACAAGTTTGGCATAGAAATGAAAAACATTAAAAAAGTTAAAATAAAGAAGTATCAGGCACACTTAAACACTACAAAAAGTTAGTAGGTACTTAAGAATACATTGTAGATAGTACAGTATTGGAGAATTTCTAAACTCAACATGAATTGATGTTTCAGTTGGCGTTTTTTATTCTACGTGGTAGCTTCGGTGTATGGTATGACGCATGTACCTTATGAACCTTGGTTTTGGGACACCAGGAAGTGTTGGGAAGGCTTTCCATATCACGTATGTATTACCACTTGCTCTACTCTGTGCACTAATTCATTATTTATTGCTGTAAATGTCATCACCCGGCCAGTATCTGATTAATGTAATTAAGCCGGGCACTCCCTGCACCTGACGGCTCTCGGCCGACACGATCCCATGGAGAACATACAGACGATCAACAGACGGTGATGTATCGTCACGCCCTCACAGGGGGCTGAATTAGATTTGTCGGCCGACGGTTGGACAACGCAGTTATTGCCCGGCTTTAGACAACTATGCCTGCTGGTGTATTATGTATTATGCATTAAGTTTATACTGGCATCAATAGGTTGTTTTCCCTGCACGACGTTAACTTTAACGTTAGTACCCAACATGCAACGTGATAGCTCCGCCCGTTTTGTAAGCAAATCGAAATACACATGCACAAACCCATAACTAACGTACGTCAAGCATGCAAAATCCTGAAATAAACGTACTTCGCAACGCAAGATGAATAAATTATGATGTCGTGCGGCATAAACTACCTAATATCCCACCTTAACTTAGTTCATAGTAAAATTTTTTCGACTTGTTATAGGAAATGTACAATATATATAAAGATTATTCGCAAATAGAATATGAGTATGGTGACTCCCAAAATGACAGACGTGAGGCGATAAGTGAATCAATTATGGCCTCACGTCTGTCATTTTTTGGAGTCGCCATACTCATGTTCTATATATAAATATCATATGATAAATTATGTTTCTGTTAATTGTAAGATCCTATCAAATAAATAACATAAAACTTGAGACAAATTTTATCATCAAACAACTTAAATTAAAAATGCATCATGGGATAGAGTTGTTGGTCAACTGCTGTAAGGTCTCAGTGTGCTGGATCTTGCACCTTATAATAACCGAACTAAGCATCATGGGGGTAGGGACATCAACATTACTTCACTAAGGTTCTGCTGACACAAATTAAAGCCCTAAGCAAAATATTTATCCTGGGATATAGGGTTGTTATTCTACTTAAATCTAGTGAATCGCATACCACCACCTCAACCTAAACTATGCATCTGAGGGACGTTATTTTACTGAAGTCTAATGACCAACATACTTAAAACTACAGTATGCATCCTGGGATTAGGTTTTCCAATCCGTCTAAGTGGGAAAGGTTTAATCATTAATTTAATCTTAATTAGCACAAATTATTATTAAAAGGGCTGCCTTAATGCCTGAATTAAACAGACACTATGCACTAATCTACTAATACGAATGAGCTGCAATACTTCACAATTTATTTGGGCAAGAGATTTTTGCACTTTAAACGATAGTTAAATTTGTGCCTGGTGAATAGAGCTACTATCTGGTAAAGCATTTATAAACTTATTTGTTCTGTAGTCCATTAAAACACATTTAACATGTTATTACTTCCTGTGCATTATTGTTTCCTTGCCCTCCTGTATACTGTTCTAATCGCATGATTACACCAAACATCGAATGGCACAGGGTCAATAGTCACTCTAGTCTTGAGTACAGAGGCCTAGATTCATGCTCTTAACCTGTTGTTTGCTTGTCAGTCCTTGTTTAGAATGAAAATTTATATTTATCGGAATTATTCCCCACAACCTTATTTTGTTGCCATTGAGACATTGGTATAATGTGCTATATTAAATTCCAATACATTACTTACTAAGGTATTTAATCATACAGTAAGTAAACAGCAAAGTTGAATGGGGATTTATAGCCATAAGGTGCTAAGGTATCCAAAGCATACAGTAGGTACACAAAGGGTATGCCAACTTGGGATTGCATAACCCTGTTGAACTTCACATAGAGGTATGTTTAATATACACTACAGTACATTCATTGATAACATTTTGATATTACGCCTATATGATTATACCTAGTGATTAAATAACACTTCACAAAATGTTGCGGTGAAAGATAAACCTTTCATTATAAACTAATAAAGATAATAATTTGAGAAAAACATATTGTCCCCATCTGGATTTAAATGCTCTGATTACCATTGGGTTGCTCTACCATCAAATGGAGCTTATATGAAGCCAAGCTCATATCCCTAGATTTCTAATTATGCAATGAATAGTAAATGAAGTCACATGATGAATAACTTTTGAAAAACAACTCCATCACTGACACTAATCACTTAATGTGAATTATATTGACATCATTAGTGGAAGTGTTTTGTATACCACAAAAGTAATTAAAAATTTAATATTTAGTTTTTGTTCTAAAAAATAAAAGTGTTATTTGTTTTGTCATGAAAACCATTTTAAGTTTCTGTGATGATGAAAGTAAAATAATTATGAAATCAAACTCACATCTTGCTTTCAGTCTCATACATATTGAACTCGAGTAAAAAAAAAATTAATTGAATGAGTATTACTGTATTACTAAATTTATCAAGTTAGATTAGGTGATAAATGAAATTAAAGAAAAATGATCAATATTTTCCAATATTAAATTTATCAAGATAAGAAGATATAGACTGAATTGCCTGTTAAAACTATTTTGGAAAATATTTTTTATTTGCATAAATGTTAGGTCATTAACATAAAAGAGCTATTTAATTAACTCAATAAATTTGTGCTTACTCGTACTATATATTTTAAGTTTAATGTTTAAATAACTGTTGTATGATGTATAAAGTGACCACATGACCACATACTGGTGGTACTCGTGTACTTGGATATATTTGCAGAATTTGAAATTTATGCATGTTAGCCTAGGGCATCAATACAGAGAAAGAGTAAAACTTGGTTTCCATACAATCGCTACATGTTATCGGCGACAGCTTTGATGATGCTGATTGGTCACTTGCATCGGGGAGCCTTCCCGATTGCGTCGAGTACCGCTACGCAGTGCAGCGATTGCATTGAAAACACTGTAGCATCAGTGTAGCGATTTCAGGAAGCAATGCTTAACAAAAACAATGTACATCTGTATTTGGCTTTGTGTTGAGCAGTACTTCCTTTTGAAATAAAGGAAAAAAGATCAGAATTCAAAATACCATAAAATAAAATTAATAACATTATTTATATTGTCTGAGTGGGCCTTAAGGCTCCATGGAGGTAATTTTGATCAAAGTAGGCCTACTATACACATACTGTAGTATGTTTCTGTGCCTAGGCCTGATCATTTTATCTTATTTTAATGTAGCAATATGTATCCTGGGTAAACCTACAGTTAGTGTAACCTTTGAACTTCTATTTGGAAGTCTATGCATCATTAGGCTATGAAATAATATAATACATCTAATCTTTCATATTAGTAGCAAAGGCGGCCACCACCACCATGCGGCATAGCAATGTCATTTTGTAATGGGTATGACTGCATATTGTTTATTTATTTATGCTACTGTACACGCTTTGAATTGCTAATAGCCATAAACGGTGCAATGTTGGTTTTAGTTTGGTTAAGCTTTAATTGTTCTGTGAGTTTAGGTATAATTTCTTGTCTCTTTCGTTAGTTGTTGTCAAGCGCCTCAAGGTTGGTTCAACGGCAGGTGCTATACAAATTATTATTATTGTTATTTAGATGCATTCTGCCTTAGTGTTCTACTATGGGTTACATTTAATTATTTTGACACATTCATCTGTAAAACTAATATTCATCATTTTGAATGTTTTGCAAGAGGCTGGAACAATCACTATTTTTAAAGGTTTCATTTAATTTTTTTAAGTACTGTACTTATGGCAATTTATTTTTCAATAATGTTTAAATTTTAACTTCTATTTATATTTCAAATTTTAAAACACCCTTTAAGACGTTTTTTTTAATTGAATCACTTTCCATGTTGGTATTTTAGTGTAATATTAAGTATTATATTTTTTTGTCCATGTTTTGATAATTTTATCTTTCATTTATATTTGATTGTTGTTTTAATCAGGACTTTATGGTAGATCAATTTTAGTATGCTTTGTCAATTTTATTATTGTACATGTACTTTCATTACCCTAAATAAACGTTGCATAATATTAGTTTAATAGTAATTAATACAGTAGGCCTAATGCATTGCAATAATTAAATGCTACTTTGTAAGTAGCCTGGCTAGCCACAAACATTCAAGTTTAATATGTTATAATTAATCTGGTTTTGATGGATTAGGGTTTTGCATCTAGTGAACAAAGTGATAATAAATAGTGAATTCTACTCAGAAATCAAGTCTAGTTGTTCTACAAATCCAACATAGTCCAACGAAAATATAAAGTTTAGCCAGAAGTGATTACAAGTGGAACTTTAATAGGGGTCTACTGGTAGACCAGGTCTCATAAAGGTCTTGTAATTGGTTAGGCAAGACATTTTCTTAACAGGTTTCTGTAATTTTTATGACTTTTGAAATAGAGGTTGTCTTATGTAAAATAGGTTGTTCCAAATTTACAGGTCAACTATATGAACAGCTGTGGAATTTAAAAACAGCAGGATAATATTAATGAATAGCTGTTTTGGGGTTTCACAATATTCTGTCAGTAATTTGACGTGTTCAGTCTACCCAGAAATGAGATGTGGAAATGGATTTCATACTATAGGTGACACTGGTTATCAACATACATGGAACAGACATAAGTGTACAGTGAAGACAGGATCTCCTAAGGTTGTTATTGGAGCACTACATGGTAACAGCTTTCTGTATAATTTCCAAGATAATCGCACTGTAGAAATACTCGGGTAAATGGCCAACATAATAATAATAATATGTCGTTCACATGCTCAAATCCAAATTAAATTATTAAATTAAATTATATTATTATTCCATAATATTGCGGCTAGTAATCAGCGCAGTTGTGTTGGAACCTACCAGGTACCCACTTGTACTGCTGGGTGGAGAGAGGCAACCGTAGATTGCCCAAGGACACAAGCGATTTGCACAGCGAGAGTTTCGAACCCCCGACCTTGAGGTTGGGAGTCCAAGCTACAACCGATGCACCAATCGCTTCTACAAATATTCATATAATCGCTTGAAAATGTTTGATTTTAAATTTGCATTTTTTACTGGAAAAAAAACATGTTCATGTCATGTCATCATCAATATATATTTAAAAACTATTATTTAAAAAGAAAAAAAATAAACAAAATTTTTTAGAAAATAATAAAAGAAATTGCAGAAAAGGCTGCTGTTCTTTGCAGGTGGAAATGGCGCTACGAGCAGCTCTCTGAGATGGATGTGTGCCTTATAAGATGTAATTATTATTATTTCTAATACCATATTGTCTCTAATAAACGCCCCGGGGGCATTGCATTTTTTCAAAGAGGGGGCGTTTACTAGAGGTGAATTGTAAAATCAAAAATTACCTAAACAAGCTGCTTTAGACGGTCAATGTTCTTTATTGGTAGAGGAACAAGTTAATGTGCAGGGTATCTCCAGGCCTCCTGCTATTTTGCTGTTCCTTCGTTTGATGCTGGTTATTTGAACGTCAATAATTCCTTGTGTTTCAAAAAGAAATGAAATATCTTCGAGTTCTCTTGGGATAAATGGCCGACGATGCAGCGCGGTGCTTCTCCTTTCACAACAGCAATCGCGTGCTTGTCAAAAACATTGTCGGCCTCATGAACTAGGCATAGCACCGCACCACCACACGCAAAACATCTGTCCTCAACTTGAAGAAACATTCTCACTACAGTATAGACTTCATTGACCAGACACCTTGAATCAAATCAGCGTCGAACATGTGACACATTAACAATACACGATTACCCGTCGTTTGCCGTCAGTTTGCAGCTTACCCTGTTTTTACAAGGCTAACGAAATACCATAAGAGAAACACAAAATAGGCCTAGTGATCGTGAAGACGGTAAACATCAAACGTTTAGGGTAAGCTTTTTTGAGTAGTATTTATTTCATTTCATATCAAAGAAAGCAGCACACAGTACGGTATTACTCCTTGTTTGTCAACCTCTTTATAGACTGGCTACCCATGTTAATTGATTGGGCACTCATTACAAAATGAAAAAAAAAATCTCAGAGGGGGCGTTTATTAGAAGAGGGGCGTTTATTAGAGACAATACGGTACTTGAAAAATACAGCAGCCTCTCATCAGTGTTGGTATATGAATTTAATGAAAGTTTGAACACAACACAAAATATTTCCAACTGTGAAATCTTTGACTGTACACTACGATCTTCCTCAGCACACTGACTGGAATGTGGCTTGAAAGCTACATCGATTCAGGGCATGTGATCTTACAAACATGTGAGTCTAAGATGGGAGCGTAGATCTTTGGTATCTTGTGTTCAGCGTTGGTTTGTTCACCCAGATGTAAAAACCTTATTATTATTATTATTATTTGAGAGCAGTTTTAGCTTAGTCGGCTAAACTGGTTTTAGCTATGTCTCTGGTTCAATTCTTATCACTGCTCTCCTTGTACTTCAGCCGGAGGGCTGAATGCAAGTTATGACAACGTACCGTCCTTTGGATGAGACTTTTAAGCCGTTGGCCCATGTGCATGTTAAAGAATGCAGTACACTCTTCAGAAAAGAGTAGGGGATTGTCTCTTGGTGTACTGCCCAATCACCACCAGAATGACCCACTGTAAGTAAGCCTTCTTCAGACTTTGGTGTCGACACCGACATCGAAAAATGGTAAAGACAAGACGAAAGTTTGCAAAAAAATAAAAATTAAATTAAAATATAATCAGTTTCCCTTGAATAACCACAATTGTTTGGCTCATACTGTATGTAGACCATAGGGTGCTCTGTTATGTAGGAAACATGTTATGCTGACACAAAATGAAAAAAAATTTCCCTAATTTAATGCCCATGTTGATTTTTGTGGCTACTGTAAGTAGCTACTATGTCATCGAATGGTTTGCCGAGGTAAGTGACTGTGAGTCTCGGTACCAATCGACACCTTTGATTACGAGCCGACTACCAATCAACGCTCATAATTAATCTTGCAAATATTTCTGATAAAATGCGAAAGGTTACAAATGCAGGCGGTAACGAATGTTACGAAAATTACTGGACACACAGCGGATCCTATGTTATGTTAGGTACCTGCCTCCACGTTCTTTTTTTATGTGCGATGACAAACAAAAGTAAGTTCTTTGCAGGTAGACCATGTTTGATTTCACTAAATTTGACAATTTTAGGCCTAGGTGAGCTACTGATTTCCATGTGTTACTATTAGATAGTATTATTAATTATTGTTATTGTTACACTAAATGAAAATTTGTTTTGAGTCTTTTCCCATCAGTTTCCGTTTTATGGCTATAGGCCTAGTATGCTGATTTATCATTGGCACGCCGGTGGAGCGACAATTTTACTCATACGTCGTCGACTCAGGCCCTTGCTAGAACTAGGCCTAGTTTACCATACATGCCGGTAGCAGCAGTCTGGGTTAATTATGAACTAATACTTTAGGCCAGGATGTGATTTATACAGAATCTCAGAATATTCAGCATTTCAAGGATAGCATTCCAAGGAGAGGAGAGCCTATTCATGGTATTGGTTCTACTACGGTCATTTCAGTAGCCATGTTTATACATAAAAGTTAAAAAAAAAAACATGTTGTAGCTAGGTAAGTAGTAGGACTATTGCTAATGAAACTACAGGGCCGCCTAGGCTAGGTAGGTAAACATATCTGGCTAAACAACCTATAGTGTATCTAGGCATAGTTAGGCTTAGGCCTATGCCCTACTACTACATTTTACAGTTCAGTTAATAAAATTTCTAGCAAGTGGGGACTCTTGAATCAGCCTGCAGCTGGACTGGTTACTTATGATCAGGTCTAGTGTAATAAATTTTTATATATGTAATATTTTTGCTATTAACTACAGTATATTAAATAATATTAATGCATTCTATACATTCTATACAAATTAATAAATAAAATATAAACAAATGTAAATACTTATATACATACATATAAATAAATAATAATATAATATATTTTAGTAACATAACATATTTAAAACATTAAAGTA
>NW_022709610.1:689679-709374 GCF_011630105.1 Anneissia japonica | reverse complement strand
AAGAAGACATGGGAAGCCTACATTCATATTGTATCTCCAGTTAAAAACAAACACAAATCAGTGCTTCAAATTACATTTACAAACCACTGCAGACAATTTTCAAGAAACTGTTTTTTCTGCTTCATATCACACTGAATTTCAGAACTATTGAAAACCAGTGAAGATGAGGATTTTGGGATCAATATTCTTATAAAGTCAAAAATTTAAATAAAGCAGTTGGAAGAGATACCATTCCAAATTTAGGAATTTATCAACCCAAAACATTCTTTGAATTCGAGTGTAAGCAACACTCAACTCGTAACCATAAATACTAAGGTTATACAGCTTTCAGGAACCAAAAAGTTCCGATTCAACACAAGAAATGGGCTAAAAATATTACACAATGTATGCTGATTGATCATCGTGTTCAGTACAGACAACTATTTGGGAAAATTTCATTCACAAACTTAAACGTCCAGATTGCAGGCAAAAATGTTTGAAGTGTTCAATAAGATGTCAATTTGCAAGTGATAACAAGTTTTTAAAAATACGTTTTCTGTAATAAACCGACTTATAACTAAAACAAAAGCCTTTACTGCTATCTTGTTTCAAAATAGTGGATTCAGATTATATAGTTTTTAATTACCCTAAATGCTCAAAAAAGCACTGCATCATGGCTCTTAAGAGTATATTATTACCTTTTGTGTAACTAAAGAATTTGGGTTTTAAATACAATGCATACAGTGTTAAGATGAAAAAAATAACATAGTGAATACACAAGTATTTCTTTTTTTTTGTATTAAAGTGTTAATTTACTATGACATTGGACCTATAATAGGCCTACTGTACTACGGGAATGCGAGATATGTAACATGGGAACGTTAGAGTTCCTATATTGAGAGAGTTGTGACATGAGACGCTGCTGGGTAGCCATCTTGGTGCTTTGCATGCATGAGTGACCACAAAGCCTATGCTACAGTGTGGCGATTGCAAAAATAATAGACAATTGAAAAAAATAAATAAAATATTAATAAGAAAATTTTATGTCATTTGATAGTAAATATCTCTTAATCAACATGTGTTTGAAATTTATAACAAAATTCCAAAAGAAATTGATTCTCACTGTGCTATTATTAATTATTATATTACATGCAGTTTTTGCTTGACCAAAATTGCATAGCACCTTAACTAGGCGTACAACATCGCATTTGCTCGGCTCATAAAATAGTAGGCGACAGGGCCTAGGCCTTTTTACTGGACAACTTAGAAATTCGTATAGTAAATGGGTGTTTGTGGCACGCCTCAGCTAGGGTCCCAGCCCGATGGTATCTCCAAAATAACTAGTAGTATATAATAAGAGAAATCCGTAAGTCATACGGTAACTGAAAAAGTACTGCGCTACTTTTATAGCTATCCAGAGGACACGGTACTAGGGGGTGCTGCATTATGGAGAGTAATGTGTGACCGGAAATGGTCTGCCAGTTGGTTGTTACCATGCGCCAGTGATGTTGGAGTACAGCAAGATGAAACTATTTATGTAATGCATGAATAAAGTTCGGGGTTTGTCAGGTAGTGAAATGATTATTGTACATTTTAAGTGCTTCCTCCATGCATAAGTGTAAGCTAAATTACGGTGATTAATTAGCGAAGATATGGAGACAATTATTTCGAAGTTCCCTCTTTCCAAGAGGGGATGCAAATGTTTTGTGAAAATGAGTATGCCGCGGTACTCATTTTCACAAAGGAATACACTCAGCTGGTTAGCTAACAATATGCAAATTTACATAAACACCTGGTAAGAAATGTGCAATCACGTTCTGTTGCCTAGCAAATGTCTACTGTAGTAGCATGGGGGGGGGGGCTGCTGATGTACTATGTATAGCAGGGGACGATGAAGCATAATATGACTAGGCCTAAGTAGACAGTGCAATTATATGTGATAGAAAGTACACTTTCGAAAGAAATAAATTGAAATAAGAAAAAGAAATTAACTAGGGCTTAAGAATAATTCAGTTGCAGACGTACCTTGTAATATATGCTAACTATGCGGCTCTTTTAGCCCTAGCTAGGCAAGGCATTCGTGTGCAAAGCAGTGGTGTTTGTTTATCCATGTAAAAAGCACGCCAGGAAAGTTTGCCTTACCAGGAAAAGGGGACGTAATCTAGCTTATAACGTATGCATGCTAACTATAGCGTGAGTGTGACGTCACCAAAAAAATAAAAATTTTCTATTATAACCAAAATATTAATAACTACAAGGTTTGTGGCCGTAAATTCCCTTAATACGAATTAAGGGTAGCACCATCTCCTTGCCATACAAATTACAGCTCCCATTGACGTCTCAGTCGAGAAATACGGGTAGCTGAAGTTTTTCTCAAAAATCTGACTACGAAACCATATCGGCAATTCACGTTCCACTTCTGACTCTTAAGTTGTGCTCCGCACACGCCGCTGAGGGCGGCATTCCAAGAACCCTGCGTCTAAGCCTAGTGTGCTACCTACTATACTGCAGAGGCCTATTTTAATATACTATTTAGATAGGCTCTTTTCCCATCTTGTGGCCGAGGTCGAAACATTTTCATTTCTTAAAACTTATATAGTGGTGTAGAATAGTCTTTTAAGAACATTTCCAGTAAAAAAATAATGTGATACGATTCTTCGTTACGGAGTTATGGATTTTTAAGTAACATGAGTTCAATAATTTTGCCTCGAAGCTTACGGTATCTTATTTTTGTTGGCTACGCACCACTGACTTGATCAGACTTGGCCAATAGAGGGCGGCCAGTAGTCACGTGACTTGAACCGCTCATGTCGCAACTCTCTCTATATAGGAACTCTAAGGAACATTCATGAAAAGTGACACACCAGTATTTCTTATTATGAGCTCAGTAGCCACATGTACCTTTTAGGTACCTATTTTTTAAACTAGTAAATTTGTAGTTCAATCGGTAGCTTAGGCTGTGTTTAGGGAACATAGAAAAAAATCATTAGATTATCACTCTTTTTTTTTTTTTATCTTGATTAATAATAGAATATTGCTTTTTTATATATAGATGAGGGAGGGATTGTTTTTGTTTGGAAATAATTTTTATATATTGTAAATTTTACATTTTGTAACACCATTTAATTCAGCTTATATGCTGCGAATTGGTTTGTTGAAATGAAAGATATAAAGATATAAAGAATATTGTAAATATATAAAAACTGGTTTAATTTTATTGTTGTTTTTTTTAAAGAAAATGTATTTCCAGCCACAAAATTGCACTGTTTTTTTATGCTGTTGAAATAAATGATACAGCAAACATTTTTTTTTTCCATTTCCGCATCAATATTTTCCAAATTAAAAAAAAAAAATTTACAAACATGGATCGGAAGTTATGTAACTTTATTAAAATGGTCTGAGGTCAACTTGTGTTAACTTTATGCCCATACATGTATCTGAAAATTGATTCGACAAAAAATTTCAAAATCTGCTTTGTAGGATGAAAGGTCATTCAGCAGGTTTTAAAATTATAATTCAGTATCCTATAATATGGAATATGGATTATGAGGACCTTTCTTATTGTTTACTGATTTAGTCACTGTTGAATGGCCTATAGTATTCAAAGGAAATCAATCATGAGGGTGAATGGTGATGGAAGAATATTTACGACACACTTTATACTTAATAGTAAACAAAATACAGCTAATATTGTGTTTTATTCGTAGTTATCTTTTTTTATTTTTGTTATGGTTGTATAAAGACATCGTCCCTTAGATTACCGTTAGTCAACATGAAGGAAATCTATCACATGATCACCCGCTGTTTCATGAATAGTCAAACTCATTCCTGAAGGAACAAATTAGTACATCCTACATGGCAAGTTTGCCGTCTTCGCCAGAAGTAGCCCTTCATCCAGATGGTATTGCAATCACACGTAATCTAGAGGGTTTATACAACATCTGAAATTCCATGTTGATCAATCTGTATTAATAGTAATATAATGTATTCAATATAATAATACAAGGAAGGCACTTAAATGAGTAAATTGACATCCAAATATGAGTATGAATATGTTTGCTTACAATTTTTGTTATGAAATTTAAATTGCTGGGAATACATGATCGAGCATGTTTGAATACCTGCACTTAATGCAAGCTTTGAACATGGAGACAAAATAAAATACTGTACCTCGATGTGTTTGAGAGAAGTGATTCAAATAGTGGTCCAGACAATCTGACATGCTCTGATATGTTAATTACCTCTTCCATAAAGATAGGGAGGTGTTTACATTAGAAAGTAATAGGAGTTCAGACTTCAGGTATGTGTCTTCAGATAAAATTCTTTCTTCTTATTGAGCAGACCTGTTTTGAAACTAAGGAGAAACTAAAAATATGATTCCTCCCATGTTCTTGTTCCAAGGTCGAAGGAGAAACTGGTTCTACTGCTTTTTCTATTGACGCTTGGCATCTGGAAAGCACTTCCTGCCTATTTGCTAGATGCGGAGTCGGCGTTACTCTATTCAAACGTCGTCTTAAAAGGTTTTCTTTTCTTCGAGTAGAGCTGTTTGTTAAATTACACTTTGTTTTGCCTTTGAATGTAAGCTTTGTAAGATGCTTTGTTCCTTGTAGAGCACCATATCAGCATTTTGAAATAAAGTAAATAAATAAACGTTATTGATGAATAATGCATTAGAGTCTGTAAAGTAAAAAGTAATAGAGGATGCCCTTATCTCTCATTCAATCCCATTTTGTGGTCCTGGTAGTATAAAACAATGAATAAAACCACTTTTCCCTGACTTACCAGCAGGTTTCTGAACACGCCACAAAATAAATGTAAATTGTTAGGTCGGTAATAATTATTGTCAGCGAGAAGCTATCAAAATACTCTCGTCTTAGTCAGATTAGATGTTTATTTATTTTAAATAATTTTTGGCATGAATAATTTAGTATTTCGTATTGTTCTTAAGTTGGAGAGCAGGTACTTGAGTCGGCTAAAGTGGTTTTAGCCGCTCTGTGTGTGCGCTGAACCGTGGAGATCTCTTGGTTCCCGGTTCAATTCCATCGCTGCTCTACTTGTGTTTCAGCTGGAAGGCACCATCTTTTGGATGAGATATTTAAGCTGTTGGTGCTGTCTGCAAAATGGCCCATGTGCACATTAAAGAAGGTAGTGCACTCCTCAGAAAAGACTGTCGCCTGGTGTACTGCCCCATCACCAACAGAAGGAACCCACTGGAATAAGTCTTCTTTGGACTTTCGTGGGTTATCTTTTGTGTTAACGCTGAATAACTCCATTCAGCCCATTATGCAAAAAACTAATAAAAAACCTCTTCCGGGTCCACCCATGCATCAGCTAACTATAGGCTCTGTTGTACTTAATCCACAATACCAAAACATTTATTACCATTTGTTTTTTTTAGACTTAAATTCATGTTGCAACAAATATATATCATTAAATCTATAAGAAAAGTTAATGGGAACAAAATTAACATTGAAACATTATTATTATTATTAACTTTTGGGATGTTGACAGTATTAGGCAAAAGAAATAAAAAAAACAAGCAATAAAAGATCTATCGTACGATACATTTTGAATAGAATAGTTCCTATTCAGTTCCTCCTATTTAAGATTACCATAAAAAAAGCTGATGTGTATTATGCCAAAATCCACAGAGTGTTTGTAAAGTCATGCCATAAAGTCACCTGATTATTGGAAAACCACAAATTTATCAAAGGTCGTAAACCAATGAATGCAGCTATCATTTTGAGATTAGTGGTGGTGGTAAGGGGGAGTAGTTGCACCAGCAAGGGTCAAGGGTCGGAGAAAGCAAATTGCATGGCACTTTGCAGGATTTTAGTCCAGCTACGGTCAATTGACAGCAACCATCTCCTAGTCATTAGTGTTTTTAATGTTAAAGTAGGAATGCCTGTATTTTCATTTTTATTTACAGGTTTTTAATACACATTTGAAAGCTGGAAGCCTACCATTTACGTAATGGATTACACTTTACACTTACACTTACTGATTAATTAATTCATTCATTATTTTTATTTCAAAACACAACAGCAAGGTAAAAATACAATCAAAACAATCGAGAAATAAAAAAATATACAATTCATGATAAGGTAAAAGACATTTAAAAAGAAATGCATACACAGTAGACCTAAATATTGCTCTGCGATTATATTATATTGTTATTACTATCACAGCCATTATTATTTTTATTATTATTATCATTATTGCCATCATCATTTATACTATATTGCAAATATCATTCCGTACAAAATAGGTTTTAATATAGGCTTTAGCCTTCTACACCCCATTGGCAATTAACAATAATAACTAACACTTTAAAAGTCATAGACATGTATACCGGTAATAAAATACTCTACTCTTAAGCCTTCAGCTGAGGTTATTATAAAATATTCAGAATTTTTATAAATAGAAGCATAAACAAATAAATAAATGAATAGCCAGTATTGCCTCTCTTTCATAAGATAGGATAAGATAAAATTTGTATTATTTCACTAATGCAAACTCTTCATCCTGCCAGTATTGAGACTACTGTAGCATGCACTACTACTTACGCTGCAACTGTTTATAAATATTATTGATAGACTATAATTGAGAGATTATTCATAATCATGTGCATTGATAGTGAGTAGTTGTATTGTACTATAGCATGCATCATATTTGAAAGTCTTTGTATGATTAAATTCTATACACAATGCATAATTACTATATTCAAAACCCATTCTCATGGAACAATTAGCGATATCTTTTCTTAATCTTTTGTATAATTATTTTTGAGCAAGTGAACTTTCATTATCTGAATTAAAACTGTTCTTATGGGCAAACAGAGCAAACTCTACTTAATTATAATTTGCATAATTAATTACATTCATTGATACAGCAATGGCGCTGTTGGATAATCCTTAAATTGATGGAACGCTAATTAATTAACCTATGGAACATAGTTTATGATTTTAATAATGCATGATGCATATAATTACACATACAGTAAAAGCGCAAGAAAGTAAGTACTGTCATGTAAGATATATTGGTAGATACAATTTATACTTGAATAAACTTTGTATTAAAGCCACATTCAGTTGTCTTGACCATGGCAAATATGTGTCCTTTCTGTTAAATCTCAAATCTCCTTGATTAATTAATAAAAAAAAAAGTTGACAGTAACCTTGTGTAACCTCCCCAATGAGAGGCTGAGGGGGAATGTAGCCTCTTCCATGCAGTGCAACAGTAGTGTTGTGAATATGTTGCTCAGGTTGGACCCATTGCATTCATCTGGCATAATAATAATAATAATAATAGTTCAATGGCATACTCTCCATTTAACAGTGTTAAAGATCTTTTAATAATTAATAAAACAAGATGATTGCACATAAATTATAAACTGACAGTCTAGTAGCGTACCATCTGTCACTAATGGACTCTTGTACAGTTCGTCTTCCAATTGAAGACCATTTTGGGACCTGAAGAAAGTTTGGGGTGATCTCAAGGTTTAGTCTCCACTTAGAGGGTACACTCATTTTACATACTTACAGGGTAAGAACTGTGTTAAAAGATTCACATTTGTTATCTGTTCTTGGAAAAAGTAGTTTCGGATTAGTGGGGTCTTGGAATTGGAGTTGTCTCAAATTCGAAGGTGCACAGTATTTAAAGCACCTTTTTAGGAAAAGGCATTCTACTAAAATACGTTATAACTCATTATATTTTCACAGCCTATAGAACCTTTCATGTACAATTATTACTTTATGGAGCTGGTGTTTCATTGGTGTCTTATCTTGTCAGTCCTATTTGATGTTAAAAGGAAGGTAAGTTATTTATTTGTTTATTAATAATAGTAATCCATTCACAAATTACTATTTCTGTGGGCATAATTATCATTACATATCAAAGATTAATGTTTATGTGTAAAAAAAAGATCCATCACAGGTCTAGTATTAGGATACGGTGACAGATAACTTTATTGTCATAAATATACAAAGTACAATTATGAAAATTTTTCCTTATTGCAAAACAAGTCCAGTACAAAAATAAGTATATTAAATAATACATAATATTGATTCTTGCATGCCTCTCTATTTTACAATATAAGGGAGCTTTCGATTTGTTGGACGACACTAGAATGGAATCACTCATGCGTGACCATCCTACCGGGCCTCCTATGTTCCATGCATACACCAAATTGTGTCCTAGAATACACACGGCGAGGAGAACTTAGTGTTCTCGCATGCGCAGAAGACTTTTAGTGTAGTCATTACTTTCTACGTTTTACCGTTGTCGTGCAATCGAAAGTTGCCTATAATTAATTTTAGGTTAGGTTTTTTTTTTTTTTTTGTAATGCTCGTAGGAGTAATGCTTTTCTAGCCTTGTTCCGATTAGTCAGATGCTAGGTTTGATTGACATGCCAGAAAGATCGATTGTATTGCATGTTTGTACAACTAGTCATATCATGTCTTCAGAGAACATCAACATGTGTGTGATATAATATAGTCAGCAAAATCAATAAAAAGTAGCAAGTTACAACAAAAAAATTAAAAATATTCTAGTATTGTACTATTAAATTTCAAATATTTAAAAAAATGTGACGTGACAAAGATTATGGTTGTCATAAAAATTGTTTTTCATCATGATGTTTTTTGTCATGCTTTTTCTTTTGTAGGATTTTTTACCAAATATCATTCATCATTTTGTGACTGTAATGTTAATTAGTTTCTCATGGGTTTGTAATTTTGTGAGGATAGGAGGTCTTGTGCTCACCTGCCACGACATGTCAGATGTCTTCCTGGAGGTAAATATTTTAATTATCTGTTTGTTTCTAAATTATTATTTGTGTTTTTAAATTTGTTTCATCTATATATCTGTAACAACAACAAATCTGTAATAAAATGCCACAGTCAACCATTACCACTGTGATTTTGGACTTGAACCAATGATCTATGTATCTATAATGTTTATTTACACATAGATCTGTTTGGAAATACTTAAATACATATATTAAAACTAAGATTGGACTTAAATATATAAATTAAGAACCTTTCTATGACTGCAGTTAGCAAAAAGCAAAAGCAAAATGCCATTTAGTCGTAATCATTTTATTGTGACAAAATGCCAACGTTCAGGTGTTCAAATTTATGGTCAAGGCAACTAAGTATAAGTTAACACATCAGTGTAACAATACACAAACTTGGACCTAATTTCACACTTAAAGGATTAAAATGAAAGAATATGATAACTACCATCCTTAATGAAAATAATAATATTCTGCTTTTTCTATTCACATTTTAAATTGGATGTGTATTTTGTATATTTCAGTCAGCCAAGATGTCTAACTATGCCAAGAGAGAATCTCTAACCACTGTTCTTTTTTCCTTATTTGCGATTACATTCTTTTTATCAAGAATCGTTCTGCTACCCTATAGGTAAGTGGAGGCTAGCTCTAATGGTGTGTGTAAACTTATATTATTCTGTTTGTCATTTGAAAAAAAGGTTTTTAACCCATATTTTCTACAATGTGGATGTTATGGATGTTTTTGAGACAGAAGAAACAACAATTATGATAAACTTGAGTGTACCAAATCGCAGTATGGGGTTGACTTTCTAAAAAAAAACTATTTAGGCCCATTGACCAAGGATTGGCAATAGCGAACATAATCACTATCCTACCTATAGGTGGCAATCACTTTCACAAGACAAACACACAGATAAGATGCTCTACATAAGCTGAATTTCACTATGAGGCTTACAGAGTGAAGTTGTTTGGTGGTTGAGAAAAAAATCTGAACATTGACAGGTATTCAATGTATAACCCTGGGATTGGAAGGCAAGCATCTTAACCACCAAACTATTCAACTCCACTCTAGTAATTTAGGATCTTTTAAATTATACCCAGTTGGTATAAATCATTTATTGGATCAAGGTCTATCAGCTAATACATTATGAGAAACTATATCCCAGATGAAACAGAATTTTAACAAAAGTGCATGTGATTTTCCATCATTTTTACTGGGTTTATTTGACTACCGCAAAAACAGAAAGCTTTGTATTAAACACTAGCCTTTCATCAGTAACATATGGTTGATCGTAGTGAAATAAAAATAGTATGTAAGGAGATGCTGATACTAGTCATAGCGCTCCACATTGGTCAGACTAAACTGCCATACCTTGCTGCTTGATTGTGCTGAATTGCGTATAAGCGTGGTCTCTGACTAACTAGCAGTTGTAAAGAGGCCCTTTATGGTAGCTACATGTTCATATGCATTCCACAGTGACACAGCTGAAATGAACCGTAACATCAGGGTAGGGCGCCCCACCACCTACTCTTCCGAAAGATGCAATGGGTTCTTTAAAGTGCATAGAACCTCCATTTTAAGTCCTTATCCGAGAATACTTGGTTCTACCAACCGAACCGTGGACGAGGAGCAGCTGGAACCAGCACCGATGTTAAGGTTGTACCTAGCATCGCCCCTGCCTTACCGCTCAGCCACTCAACTGAGCGGTAGAAGAAAAACATGTATTTGTTGTAATTGTTGGGCATAATTTTTTAAATAACGACTCAAAACACCTTGAGATGTTTCAAAGGTTTCTCGCTGCACCATTGAGTTTAACCCAGGAAACCCCTCTAGGGCTTTCCCATGAACTTTGACCTCTAAAAGTTGTTATATTTCCAGTCATACGGACAAGGCATCCCCCAATCCCATGAATATGTCTTAGTGCTAATTCTGACTGACACCAACAGTGAAGAATGATTTGTATGAATTATTTTGCAAAGAGCAGTAAAGAAAGAAAAGATTAAAATATTTTAACTAAAATATGGGGGAGCAGAGCTCATTTTATAGCCCATGCAGTTTCATTATATCCCCTAAATATATATAACAGGGGGACTGACTTACTGAATAAAGCAATTATTCTCAAGGTATTTCGGACCCTATAGAAAATACTGTAGAAGCCTTTATACAGGCCATTATTTCCTTCAAAAATTTCCTTCAGCCCTGTGGACTTCAGGCAGTTTTTTCAGGAAATAATGGCTCCTTCAGCCTCTATTTATAGGGTCATCAGAACTTGACTATAATTGCATAGTGTAGCGAGCTGATTGTAATATTAAATCCTGATAATGTTGGTGAGGATGTGGCTGTGATGATGATAATGAAGACAACGGTCGCGAGATGATGATGATGATGAGGATGGTAGCCTTGGAGGATGACATGGTGATGATTATGATGATGATCCGTTTAGGTGGCAAATTTAATTTAATTTGGGGTTTTGAATGATGATAAAACTGGCAATAATAAGTCAATTAAGTGATTTTTTTTATTACCTATATTTCAATAATTATGGAATTTGTGATATCAAGTAATTAATTTAATTTTTTTCTTTCTAGAATCATCTACAGTTCAATAATTGAATGTCGGGAGATTGTTGGTTATTTTCCATCGCATATATTCTTAAATGGTTTGATGGTAGTTTTGCAAATTCTTCACTTTTACTGGTTCTACCTTATTAGTTGTATGGTCTACTCTACCGTCATAAAGGGAAAGGTAATTGGCATCCCTTATACAATACTCTGCTCTTTCATTTTTATTATTTCTTATGTAAGGCATCCTATTACTGGATTTATTACACAAAAAAAATAATTTTGTTCATTTCATCATAATTGTTGTTTAGAGTAATACATAGAGACACAAATAATTAAAGACAAAGGCACTGGTTTGTAATATTGCATACAGTAGTTGCATCTATAAACCATTAAAGACAGCCACTGGTAAGGAATAGTGCATAGTAACATCTATAAACCACAAAGACACAGCACTTTTATGGAATAGTGCATACAATAGTTGCATCTATAAACCATTAAAGACAGCCACTGGATGGATTAGTGCATAGTAACTTCTATAAACCACAAATTCAGACACTGGTATGGAATAGTGCTTACACTAGTTGCATCTATAAACCATTAAAGACAGCCACTGGTATGGAGTAGTGCATAGTAACTTTTATAAACCACAAAGACACAGACACTGGTATGGAATAGTGCATATAATAGATGCATCTATATATAAACATTAAAGACACACACACTGGTATGAAATAGTGCATAGTCTACTATAAACCATACACAGACACTGGTATGAAATAGTGCATTGTCTACTATAAACCATACACAGACACTGGTATGGAATAGCGCATAGTCACATTTATAACCATTAAAGACACAGGAAGTGTCAATATTTGTGCATAGTATACAAAATTGACTGCTCATAGGGAAAATCTCTAGCCCCTCGGTGATGTGAAGACCGTAGCCTATCTTCCCTCGGAAGACCCGAGGGAAGATAGGCTACTGTCTCCACATCACTGAGGGGCTAGAGATTTCACCATTCCCCCAATCTAGAGCAATCAATATTTGTCAATAAATAGTACACACCAAGTAGGATTAGGCGATCAGAGGGCCAATCTCTCTCAGTGTTGTAGAGCTCGCATCTCCTTTAAGTCTTGCGTGTCAAAAATTACATAGCAACATGGCCTTGAGATTGCGCATTGCCCGGCAGGGCAAAAAAGTACTATCCCATAAGGGTGAAATTTTCTTTTGTTAAAATGGCGAAAGGTTATTAATTTTTTTCGCCAAATTGAAAATGCTTTAGCCAAATTTAAAAATCAATAAAATTTCACAAAAAACGGTTCCGTAAATGAATTTTTGGCTTGTTTATGTCTTATTCATTTGCAACCAGTTGTAAAGGTGGTCAGAACAGTATTTATGATTGAATTAACCGCAAAGGAAACACAAATCAATGAAATGATGTCATGCCATCTATAACCTCTCAGGCCTACTTCTTGCTGAACTTGTAATAATAATAATAATAATAATAATAAATTGGAGAACTTGTATAGCGCCTGTTAAAAAAATAATTTTTTGTCACTGGCGCTTAAAGATAAAAGAGTTATTGATTAGAGATAGGTTTTAAGGAGGGTCTTAATGCATTAGTATCATAAGTTGATCTAAGATTAGGTGAAGAGAGTTCCATAATTTCGGAGCGGCAAAAGAGAAAGACCATTCGCCAGTACGAACATGCAGCACTCTGGGGACAGATAATCTGAGAGAATTTGACTGTCTTGTGGAACGTAAAGATAATTGTTGTGAGATTGATGAAGAAAGATAGTGTGGTGCGTAGCCATATATGCATTTATGAGTGAGAAGAATAATTCTGAAGTTTAGGCGTTTACATATCGGTAACCAATGAAGATCTTTCAAGATAGGTGAAACATGATCACAAAGTTTAGTGAGACAGACAACACGTGCTGCTGAGTTCTGAAACTTGTCTTACTGTAGCAGTGTGCAATGTATTGCCGATTTTGTTTACTGTAAACAAGTTGATACTTCAAAACCAAGCTCAAAATTGCGCAAAATCTGTGTGGAATTCGACTCTTATTTTCCGAAATGTGCTGGTGGATTTCTAGCCTAGCCCTAGGTTTTGTGCGGAAGATAGGCCTAGGCCGACCCCATCTATTTAGGTGTGTTATAAAACAACTGATGAATGTTTTGTGTTCATACAATGTTAAAGAATATTTTCATGAGTTGAAAGATTGACTGTTCCATTAATCTCTGCTCCACTTATGAAAATATTCTTCCCATTGCACTCATGAACATTCATTATTTTTACTCGCAAAAAGGCCATTTGTGAGACCAAGAGTACTTAGGGCATGTCCACGTCCACATATTACTTTACTTTACTTGTAGTAAATGACGGTCTTCTGTCTTGTTTCCCTTCCCATCTTATTAGAGACCATCGCCGAACATCACCCTCTCTTGATCCGCCCAATTATCATTAGATAATTAGTCTGTGAAGTCAAGTCAGCCAAATACTGCATGTACAGTATTGCCATAATACAAGCTTAATATTAAACAAGTGGTGGATACAGGAATTCAAAATAGAGGGGCCCAGAAAGGGACTTTCATAGATGGTGGGTATATACTGCCTCAGCCCCACCATGGTTGCGGCTGAGGTAAGAAAATTTATGATTATGGCACCTCTCGATGGCCGTAAAAGGCACTTTTCTCAAAATTCGAGTAGAATTTTTTTCTGTATTAAACCATAATACTGAATACTGCTACATTTTATAAAGACCTTTGAAAATTAAAGACAAATTACCCTTTAAATAAAGAACTCTGCCAATAATTTTGATTATAATATTGAGAAAAGCAGGTAAGGTACCGTACTCCTAAAGAATAATACAGCAAAAAATGGATTATAACATGGAGGAATACAATTTTATATTTCCATGATCACACCATACATACTAAAATGTTGTGATGAATGTGCATTCCTTATTCGTCGCATATTGACTTATTTTAGTGATTGACATGGTCACTTTTTAACATATTTTATTCCATTACCGGTATGTTTAGTGAACATTTATAGGCGTTGCATCGGCAGCCTTTTGTGAGGTTGTGATGTATTGGGGCGGGTCCAGATATTTGCAGGAAGGGGTTCAGAACTCCTGTATAAATAACGTAAGTTTAATTGACTTGGGGAAACCGTCTTCTCTCTTATCATCCTCCCATATTTTGATAGAAAAGCCAAAAATATTCATAAATGACCCCCACCAATAAAAAAGAAAAATAGGATTCTGACTATTAACCTAAACATCTGTACAATTTTTTGTTAAAAACTACTCTTAACATGTTAAGGTTGGTAGCAGGTGCAGATGTTGACGACCATATTCCATATGGATCCGCCCAGAAGTATAATTTATATAATCATCATTCTGTGGAGCCCAGTTGGCCTAACGCTGCAAGTATTGCCATAATATTCTAAAGCATAATATTGAATGCTGCTACGTCTTAAATTTTAGACATGGCATTACTCAGAGCTCCTAAGGTCTCCTAGAGTCTCTAGGAATTTTGCTTCATATCCCGGTCTCCCGGAAATTCCATATTTTCTCCCGGAATTTTAATTTCTCCTGGATTTCTCCAGGATTTTAAGAGATTTTCATAATTAGGGCTTATGCTAAGCTAAATTTGCCATTCTTATGCATTAAATAAGGCAGACATAAGATTTATTGAACATTCTAGGCAGTAAAAGGTATTAACAGTGGCCTAAACCTGCTCAAGCCTCTTTGTTTTTATATTGAACATGGCGATAATGTGTACACATTGTACATGCGTTTTAGCTAGTAAACGTGTCCAAAATTTGACTTGGGACCCCTGCTTTAACCAAGGAGGTATATAATATACCTCCTTCATTTACTAAAGGAAATATAAGTAAAAATATAAGTGAAAATAAA
Organism: Anneissia japonica; assembly: GCF_011630105.1. Lineage (NCBI taxonomy): Eukaryota > Metazoa > Echinodermata > Crinoidea > Comatulida > Comatulidae > Anneissia > Anneissia japonica. The sequence continues at coordinate 694,113 of NW_022709610.1, read as the reverse complement.
AAGGCAAATTGACACCAGGAAATATTTAATTAAATAAATGCACCTACATGTAAATAGTTTATCTACATAAATAAGCCACATAAATCATGATGATGAGCTGCAGATAGAGTATGCAATGAATAAAACATTATGTAGTACTACAGTAACTTACTTTAAATTGTTTACAATGGATACAAATTAAAACAATAGTATTTATTTATTCTTCCTTTAGACAGCATGCACTTTCAGTACTTTAGTACTGGTTTTCAAAATGGTACAATTACAAACAAACCATGAAATAGAAAGAAGATAATATAAAATAAAGTCAAAAGAATATTCAATGTAAAACTTATAAATTAATAGAATGTTGGAATGAAACTAGGGTCATTTCTTTAAAGTTAGTTTTTGTTTCATTTGAAAGTTCATTCCAACTTTTTGATGCACGATATAAAAAAGTTCTTTTACCTTGGCAGATATTCCAAGGTGGTACAATTAAATCATTATGTGTTTGGCTATGTGTAGGTCTAGTGCGGTGGTAATAATAAAAAATAGTAGTATAGGCCTTAGTGCCCATGCTCTTTTAAAATAAGATTTACAGAATTCATCAAATATTGTGTGTGCTATAATTTACTAAATTTCCAGAAAACAGGTATGATGTCAGTACAGTCCTCACCTAACATCAAAAATAAACCAACATCTTCATTTGACCAAAACAGATTCCATAACTCTGAAAGTCCTGAGTCATGAAACTGTTTACACAAGTGTACTGTACTAACCTAATTTGAATAATGAATTCTCACATGTGTTGCTTTTGTAGTGTGACGTCCTCGTATAATATTTTGTAGTGTTATTGTAAAATTATTTTTTATATTTTAATGGACATAAATAGGAAATCAAAATATGCCAGTAATTCTAAGACATTTAAAATGGTACTACGATATGTTTCTTCCATAGCTATGCATGCATCTAGACGGTAAATCGGCACAAACATTTTGTCCTTACTCAAATTGGTATATGCTATTGCCCGCTTCGTTAACCAATCAGATGCCTAGAATCTATGTATGCAGTATATAATTGTGTCTATAAACCATTAAAGGTGCAGACACTGGTATGGAATAGTGCATTTAAGCCTGGTTTCCATACAATTGCTACATCCCATCACCAACAGCTTTCAGCAACTCATGTTTTGATTGAATTTTGTAGGGTTTCCATTATTTTACCTTTTCTCAAGTTTAATGCTGAGTGAATAATAATAATAATGTTTGCTTTCTGTAATGTAGGTAGGCAAAGATAACCGAAGTGATGATGAGGATACCGAAGAATCTGATGAAATTCCAGAGTCGAATGGTGACATAAAGAACCACGTTAACAATGGGACAGAGATCAACAGCAGCTTGTAAAGGCTAGTGCCTCATTGTCTGCATCGGTGTTTGCTTCAGTACCTTGTTAGTATTACTACCAGAATTTTTCAAATCTTTTAATGAATAATGGAAGGAGATAAGTAACACATTTAGAATTGTTTGTTGGTTCTATGCAGTGTTTTTCAATGTTTTGTTTGTTTTAGAAATGTGAGTTTGGTATGTTGCAGATACTTTAAGGAACTGAGGTCATGTGAATGACCTGAACATCATTTGTGCCAATAATTTACTGATTTACATTTTTTAACTGTTGGATTAAATTGTGAATAAAAAATCCAACTTACGTTTGCGGGCTATGCTGATGCTTTAATCAACGATTAATAATATATTTTATTAGTCGATACACGAAAAAGGTCCATTTTAACTATTCTTTGTTGTTTCATGTACAGTAATTGGTTTTAAGAATTTAAAAGGTGGCTCTTAAAATTAACTGCTGTCTTGACCCTATACAAAAAAATGTATCCACACAACTTATTAATGTTAAAAAAACATAATTATGGCTTTAGTTTGGGAGATGTTTTTCAGCTCATTAAAAACTGCTGATTGTGGCTCATTTACAAAAAATAGATTGCAGTTTTCTGTAATGTAAAATTTATATGTATCTACGTTTAGTTTTACTACATTTAAAGTGTAAGAATTGTGGGTTGGGATTTTTTTAAAAAGCAAATCAATTTAATAAAGGTTAATAGATAAAATGATATATAAATTCCTGAGTCGTCCTACTTTGACTATGGGTCAGTAACATATAAAAAAGACTTTAAACCATAAATAGCATTCCTGGGTTATTATTTATTGATTTGAATGGATAAAATATAACACTAAACCTTAAAGAAAAGCATTCCTTGCTGATTATAGTTAATTTGCAATTACCCCAAACTAGACCCAAATGGAAATAGGTTTTACTTACATTTAAAACTTTATTGGTTTTCCAAGTTCAGTTGGTTTCCATTTAACTTTTACTGTGTATTTTTAATGCCTGTTCACTCTATATAAATATTATATTGTTGTGGAACTGAATAAATCAAGTCAATTCAAAGACAATCATCAAAATCAAGACCTTGGAAGCCACTTTTTGGGAAGGGGTTACTTTTAACAAATGCTGACACCTATGACTGAAGCAAAGCCTGAACCATTTGACAGCTTAAGCTGGGGTACCTGAGAAGCATGGCTGGATGAGAAGGGTCAGTGTGTGGTTCGAGTGCCTGACCACTAGGATAAGAACCAAAATGGAAACTGTTTCACAAATCTAGCATAATAATAGGATAGGTTTCCCCAACTTTATTGAAGAACGTAATGGAGTGGAGCTGTAACTTGGTAGTTAAGATACTTGCTTCCAGTCCCCAGGGTCATAGGCTTAATCATGTCAAACCCCACTCCCCAAGTCTGATAAAGAGACTTAATTTATAGAGTATCCTTCCATCCTGTAATGACTGACAGTGTACTTTCTGTTGGAGTTGAAAGAAACACAGGTGTAATAAAATGAATTATAAGTCAGTGGTGGCTTCATCACTTTCTATTCCCAACTGAGCACTGATCGATATAGTGGCTCTGATTTGTTGCATCTCAAGGCTGGGGTGAACCAGCAGTTTTAATAAAGGTTGATGGACATCACAACTAACTTATAAAGCAATTACAGTCAAGTAGGAAATAGAAACCTTAGGAACCATTGTTTCCTTCAAAAATTGCCTTCAGCCCTGTGGACTTCAGGCAATTTTTTCATGAGATAATGGCTCCTTCAGCTTCTATTTCGTATAATGTACTCAAAACCAGACTATAATTGCTTAATGTAATTCCTTTGGCAATAGTGATATCTCTACAGTATGTGCCAAAAATAGGTGAAAAAGAAAATAGACATTAAATTTAAAGCTGATGTTCCAGTTATATTCTTTGCCTATAACAAGTTTATATTGTTCTTTCTTTCATTTATGAAATACTCCATTTCTGTCTTTATTTCAAATATTTGAAAACAATGACTTAGATAATAAAATCAAAATTGAGCTTAATGAAAAAAAAAACATAATATTGGGAAATACATACAAGTTGAAAAAATGAATAAATAAATTAAGATAAATTATGTGTATTACAAGCTATATATTTTGGGTTTGAAATAGAATTTTTAAAAGTTGAAATTATTATTTGAATATTACTACAGTATCACCTTAGTACAAACAATGATGCCACAAATAGTTATCATTATTATTTATTACAGTAGTAGTATCATGTTGATAAGGATAATAATGATAACAATGGTAACAATACTCACAATCTTGGTATTTGTGCAAATGCTCTCAAATTATACAGATACTTTGCAGGATAGACTGTCGTCATCAAGTAGTCAATTCAGTAGTGCCTTATTATCAAATAAAATGCAAGGTGTAATGTTGAGGACACACTTGCGTTATTGGTACTGTACCTTGATCTTTTGACAAGGAGTTTGGAGATTTGAAGGGGCAAGTGTTGCTTGGAAGATCCAAAGGGCCACCTTTGGCATTCATCCTCCATCTTACTTATGGGTTCACCACATTGACACTACAAATTGACATCAGGGAGGTCATGGCAATGAAAAAGTAAGATCAATGTTAGAAAGAGATCTCTTAATCCTCAATTTCTAAAAGTATAAACATTCCAAATGTTCAATTAGTTCAATTATTGCTTTTGGTGGGAAAACAATATAGTTGTTTAAATATAGCAAGTGAAATCTTTTGAATTTTTACAATATCTTAAAGCTATTCCAAATGTCTTTCCTCAGTTGATTTCACTTTGTTGTGTGGATGGTGTTAATATATATATGTATATATAAATTATATATATAAAATATATATATGTATATATATATATATATATATATATATATTTGTTTCCAGGAAGCTGCATTATGTCTTATGTATATTTTTAGATATTTGCGAGCTAACTAGGTAATTATGCTTATACATTTTTTTTTTCCTGAAATATGTAATTTTTCGCTTCACAATTATTGTTCCAAATGGAAGGGGAACTCAAAGTAACCAGACTTTATTATATTTTTATATATACTATT
>NW_022709610.1:685443-689316 GCF_011630105.1 Anneissia japonica | reverse complement strand
AACCAAGGTAATATGACCAAGAAATAGCTTGATAGTTTTTGTGTAAATTTGGTAATTTTGTATTGCTTAGAAAAAAGTACTGTAGGTTAGGTGGCGCTCTTTGTAAATAGACGAGTACTTAAATTGTTGCCTTTTACCTTAAATGCCTTTACCAATGTATACCTATAATTCATGACTTCTTGACCAATTGCATGTATAAATGATATTGGAGGTTGCATCTAATTAATATGCATCCCATGATATGCATAATTTACCTAATGCTTGATTTGGAGGTTGCTCTAATTATTGTGCATCCCATGATATATTCATTGTCTGATTGGTTGATTTTAATGACTTAGTTTCTTGCATTTAAACTGTACAACATGGTAGTTATTTACCATTCTACTAATCTAATTCTATCTGCAAAACAATTTTTTTCCATGAATTTATACATTTCAATATTTGATGTGTTTGCAACACTGCAGTATCTAATAATAAAATAGTACTGTATTTGATTGTGGACTACAATGTGCCTGCTTCAGAAACAACACCACAAATGTTGACCTTTTGGTAAAGTCTGTTGGTTACATAGGCTATGATTACATTTTTTATTATTTCGTTGCTTTATATCACCATCTGTAAAGTTCTGTTACTATTATATCTAATGATTTGTGTTTTATCAATTTTTGTTCATTATGGTCAGTTCAGCCATTTTTAAACAATTGTTATTATAAATGTGAAAACCTCTTCACATTAAAATTGTGTATGGCGCCCTCTATTGTGAGAAGAATTTATTGGTCTACATTGGAAATTTTTACTATAATTATTATAAATTTTATTTACTGGAGTTGTGTTTATGTGTTTTTCTTATTTTTGGAGTTGGTGTGTCTTTGGGTAACATCATGATTATTTGAAAATTGAATTAATAATTAAATCTTGTTTAATCAATAGAAACAAAATTATACTTATATTTTGGTAATATAGTATTTCTTATTGATGCCATATTTATAGCATTTGTCTACCAAGATGAATACTATGAAATTTGTATTGAAAATACCTCTGAGTTTGCTAGCACTTCATTTAATCCAATTATCAGCACTTACATACTGTTGAATGTCGCAGCTTCTTTATTGATAGCGAGTTCCGTCAAAATCCAACCATAAAATGATAACTAATGTTGAGTATGCAATGCTTTTAAAACTTAATTTATTGTAAAACACTTCATATCATTGAAAGGTAATTTTGTTACCACAAAAAAATTAATAAACCAAAAATAAATGAATTGCAATTTGTTAGATTCATTCCAATAATACCAGCCCGTTCTTTGGGGATTTGTATGAATGAGATCATAATGATTTAAAAAATGATAAAGTATTTCTATCTAAGTTGAAAATGCAGCAAAATATTCCTTGTTTGTTTATTGATGTTTAATAAATATTGAATATTGATGAATTTAACTGTACATTGTTTGGTTTGACTGTCAGTGAAGATTCTTGTTTATGCGATGACGGCTTCATGTTTACAGAGATTCCCAGTTACAGTAGATGAGTTTGCAGGCATGAAGGGGGCCCCGACCCTGGGAATTTTTTCCCCTAGATACCCAGAAATGAAATCCTTGCCACTTTAGAGTAATATTCTTACAAATAGAAATTGGTCAAGAATTTGACTCTTTTCTTGGAGAATTTATTTCTGACCATCACTCAACCCTGTCCACCGACATGAGCACTTGCATGGCAGTGGGTAGCGTGTATGTGTTCTTTGACCTTATCTGACAGTGCTTCATAATATTCGCAATATTTACAGTGTTAGTGTGGCTAGTTTGATCTGATTGAAAATATAAACTATTGAAGGGAGTTTTCAAATTATTTATTATTAGTTTATTTTAATTTTTACCGATGCTCATATAATCTAAAAAAATATGTGAGATACTATGAAAAAACCTGTAAAATTAATGAAATTTTTATTACACAAGTCTACAGCCATGATCATTGTTATAATGAAAGACAGATTTAACATGCGGCACCACTGTGTATTTATGTCCAAATATGTGGTGCCATTTTAAGTGTTGTAGATGATGAATGTTTAGTAACATGCGATCATTTGAAACTGCAGAGTTTAATGGTTTATGAACGTGGAGTATGGGAGATCTACCAACCTCCAGGCGTCTACAGCGAGTGACAGGCAGTGGCGTATCTAGGGGCTCACGCCCCCCCACCCAAAAAAAATTACTCACTAATCATGGTCAAGTAGTTAAAAATCACCTTATTTGGCGAATTAGCACCCCTCAACTGATATTGGCACCCCCCAAATCAGCACCCCCATTTCAAGACTTCTAGATACGCCACTGCTGACAGGTGACTTAGAAATCCAGCATTTTAAGAATTACGGTAAATATGTTTACAAGAAAAAAAGAAAGTAAAAACAAAAATATGTACTAGGTTTCACTATCAATATTCATGTAATTAAACAAAAATAACTTAGCCGATTGTGTTTGAATTCTGTATGATTATTTTGAAAATTATATAAAGTGCAATTTCCTTGTAGCCCTCATATGCACCTCGAGACATAATAACCAGGGTTTCTAAAAAATGTCAGCTATTCTGGGATTTCCCCTTTTTTTTTTCTATTGTAAATGTGTAATGTTATATTATCAATTTCAGTAGTATGTAATAAAGCAGGGCTTGAACAAAGAAGAAACACACCTTGTGCAAAGGAATGCTAAATTGCTAGACTTGGTCTACATCCTATCAAGATGGCTACAACCACAAATGTATGTCCCAACAGCCAAATGCAGCCAACAAAAAGCTTTGTGTGTGGCCCATCTACCATCTCTGCCTTAAACAACCCCTTGTTTTTACAACCTGACACTAATCATTTGTAATAAGTAATACTGTAAGCATGGGGCATGAAGGCTTTTGCAAAAATATTAAATTTCAAAATTTGGGCGTGGCCCTCAGTGTTAAATCAAAATTTCACTTTGGTCCATGATTTAGAATAATAATAATAATAAAGTTAAATTTGATATATAGCGTAAAATGGCTGGACGCCTCTAAGCGCTTAACAATTAAAAAACAATTTAAAAAAAAAAATGGAGTAGATTTGGAGAATGTATTTGGGGTGTTGATATTTACACTTTTGGTAACTGGCACAACCACCACCCAGGTATTCTGGTTTCAAAATGTCCAGAAATGTTTTGGTGTATTTATCAAAGTACATGAATTTTCCCTAGTCTGGAGGGCTTTATATCCTTACTTCAGGAAAAATATTTAGGCTGCTGCTATGCTGGGTTTGTTGGGGTGGGGAAGCAGAAAGGCAAACAAGCCTGTTGAAATGCACGTGGGGGAACAACTGTACCTTCGGAGTTGTGATAACAAGTAATTCCTTTTCAACAGGTATCAACTGTTCACTTTTCTAGAAAATACCAGAATAGTACAGTAGGCCTTTTATAGCATTAAAATACAAAATTAAACTGACAGGAAATCTATACTAATTTTATTAAAATTATACTACAGTATATTAAAAATTATTTTTTCCTGGGTTTTTTTTTTCAATGTAGGCTACACATACAGTATAATCAGGATATAATTAACCCAAACTTAAATTTTGTGCAGCATCTACTGTTGTTTGCTGGGTGCGGTAGATGTGTTGGCATCCGAAGATCCTATTTCCTGCCTGTGTATCGGCCCAACTTACACATCACCATATATGTCAACAAGTTTGTAGACTGTTTCCTGAATTGCTAAAAAAGAAAACTTGCACAGAGTTTGTTCTGTCTCTTATACACATCTAGATGTGTATAAGAGACAGCGTCTACAGCGAGTGACAGGCAGTGGCGTATCTAGGGGCTCACGCCCCCCCACCCAAAAAAAATTACTCACTCCCCCAGTCGTGCCC
>NW_022709610.1:680335-685141 GCF_011630105.1 Anneissia japonica | reverse complement strand
TGAAGTGGAGAAGGGGTTGCAGGGTGTTGTGAGTCTGGTCATTATGATATCTTCTTCCTTTTTATTATTGTCTTTATTTTTCTCTTCTCTTTTTCTTTCCTTTTCTTTTCCTCTTCTTTCTCCTTCCCTCCCTCTCCCCTCTTTCTTTTTTCTTATTACCCAGCCCGGTACGACGGCTTGGTCAGTCCGGTAAAAACCGTCAGGGGTGGGGCAGCCCCCCCCCCGTTACGACACTAGCTAACACGCCAATCACCCCCCCCCCCCAATGAAAAATACTTTTCTACGCCAGAGCAAGATGTTAAACATTAATTTTACTAACCCTTTAGAGTTTGAAATTGCAAATTTTTAAAGACAAATTGTCGAAATTGCAGAGCAAATAAAACATGTTTTACTAATTTTTTCGCCATCATAAAACGAAATGTGAAAGTGCTTTACCCTCTTGGAAAGGCTCGGTACGTTTATCTCTAATAGGGCCTACTTCCTGTCAAAAGTAAGGTATGGTTTGTAAGGTAGAAGGTATTACGTTTCGAGCTTAACAGGATGTACAAGACTAAAACTGTTATTGTTATTATTGCTGTTTTGTTCGATTAAATTCAATTTATCATTCTACAAGGCGTTGTTATCTACAACAGTTGAATGTAATTATTCTGTTATCCCGGTCCCCATTTATTTTTTATTTTGTAAAATTTAGGGCCCCTGATTATTCAGTATCCAGATAAAAGCAATACATAAGAACATATGCGAACAAGATGTACTTGTCAAGTGGCTCTCCTATACTAAAAATCTTTACATAAAGTATACATAAAAGATTCTATCAGATCACCAATAAAATAAAATATAATGCTAGTTAATGCCTATGTCAATAGGTATTTCATTATTAAGGCATGATTAGCAGTAAGATGTTTCACACTGTTGTAAAACAAGAAAAAATAGTGGAAACATGAAAAATTGGTCTAAAAATCTAGCGGACCCCAAATTTTTCGCGGACCCCCTGTGGACCCTTTTTGGTTGGGTCTACAACACATGTCTTGTAAATGCATTTATGTTTTCAATTGCGCTTGCATTTACGTTTTCATTTTTAACCTTGTTTTAAATTTACTTCTCCATTTACGTTTACACTTGCGTTTATGCTTTACATTTGCAATTACATTTTGTCATTTTAAGTTGCGTTTACAAATGTACATATGTGTGTTTAAATATATTTTTCATTTAAATTTGCGATTATATTGCATTTGTAGTTGCTTTAAAATTTGCATTTCCACTGTTTTTATTTACATTTATATTTCCGTTAAATTTACATTTTCACTTGCGTTTAAATTGCAATTAGGCCTACATGTTTGTCTCTATGCCTACGTTTTTTGTCTGAAATTATATTTGCGTTTTCATATGCGTTTACGTTTGAGTTTGCTTCACCAAGTATGCGTTTAAATTCAGGGATCAATCAGTGTGTTAAATGCAGACTTGAGCTATCATTTAAAAAAAAATTTTAATCCAAATTATGTTTTCCCCCTTAGTAGTAACATAATTGCAAATGAACGAATTCATTCTATTTGATTGATGACGTTTGATGAGCCTCAATGCATACGCTGCATATCCTGCTAAATATTCTTATTTAAAAGAAGTTACATTTTAATTAATTTTGACATGTGTGTTCATAATAATTGGAGACGGTGTGGGGTGGCAGAATTTAAAAGAAAGTGGAATATTTACTTTGAATCCACCAAAATATACCTAGCCTAAATCAAATTTTACGTATAGGCATATTTATGTTGCAAAAGTAAAATATAAAATTATTTTGTAGTGAACCGATGTTAAAGGAGTAATATCGTTTTGATTGTATGTTTTTGTGGTTGAATTAACCAAATGCCCCCTTAGCGTAAATAATATTAGCGTTAATTTAGGCCTAGGCTTACTTCTGAGTGAAAAAAATAAGGAAATACAACAGGCATAATGAAGCTTTTTTTTATAACAAAATGTATTACAGCAAACAGGCTAATAAACCTAGGCCTATATAATCTTGTCATTTCGAAAAACAAGTTCAGAAAATGCAACGGATACTTTGCACCAAAATTGAAATATAAAACTAATAAACAAAGAACCGGTCTCCGCAATGTACATTCTTGTGACATGGCATCATAGTAATCAGCGTTCTAATGAGTTGTTTATACATTGAGTAAATAACAAAAATATTTCACACAAAACATGCAGATCAAAATGATAAATAAGTGCTCATATTTAATAATAATAATATAATATTTATTTATTTAGTAAACACTTTACATCATCGGAAGTAATGGTACGTCCCTCCATAGAGTCAACAAGCAGATGATTCATTGCTACTTAGGCCTATATTGTTTACAAAATATCGTAAAAATGCCTAAATACATACTACGAGGTTAAATACAAGATGAATAATGCATAGATGATGGAATGAATGAGTGGACGAAGGATAGGCTATGCTTACTGATCGATTGGGAGCTTATTAAAAACATACATAAATAATGATAATATGCTGTATACAGGTACCGTACTTAATCTAGTACGAGTAGTAGCTTCCTATTGGGGGTAGATTCACCCATTGGGGGTAGTACATTGTCCCCATTGGGGGAATTCAGGGAGAGAAGATTGCGAGCCTGACAGCAGACCTGATTGATATACGATGTAAATAAATAAATATTAGAGTCTGATGCAAATTACTGATAATGTATATGTAAATAAAAAACGAGACAAAAAAAACAAAAAAACAACGCTTAACTGATAAAGAGATTATTAAAGCCTCGCCCGCTAAAACTACAATTTTGCTCCTCTGATAACATTTGTGAAATTGGGTTAATCTCAAAATTATTTGACCGACTCAACTGACATTTAAAAATGAAGGAAACAGATTGTCACACAAAAAATGTATGATTTTGTTTCTCTGGATTTACCCACTGAGATATTTTGGTAGGATAAATATAATGTCCTGTAATCAGTAGTCTCCGACAAAGCCCTCACGTATCTCCTGGTCAATAGGTTTCGCGAACCCACGCACAATGATCATCGACGTGCAAGTACAGTAAGCGTTTACGGTTTCGAAGATAGTTTGATGACGTAACATGTTAGCGGTACTGTACTGTACTAGAAAGTTTATGCCTGAAGGTTATAACAGCAAACAGGCAGAATTCATTAGATTACGTTTCCATATTTGTCTCGTACATTTCTTCAAGAACAAGACAGTATTGTTTGCGGGCATTTCGTGTCATCATAAAGACCTAACGAGATAGCTTTTTGATCCTTGAGTCATCGCGATTGCAGGCGAAAAATGCGGGCAGATGGCCGACCACGCACGAAACAATCGTATAATTCATTCCACTCCTGAATAATATTAATATTATTAAGACTCCTCATTGCTGGAAACAACTGCCTGATGGATGGTATTTGTTCATTATAACTTGAATTTTGTGCTGTATGTTTAAATCTGAACATGTGTACCGTGGAGCTGCTAAATTGTTCCAAGAGTTCAAATTCCGGGAAAAAAAAAAAAAAACTCGGGATGTTTTCTCAGGATAAAAAATCTCCAAGCTTCATTGAGACTTTGTTTAACAACTAGGCCCTATTCATATATTTTAATATATTTATAATAGGGCGCTAATTATTCCGTACTTATCTAGGCTATGGTGTACGACGCTAAGAAAAAGTACCGGTACAGGTACCAACCATTTCATGGTCTACACATGTAGGCCTATAGGCCTACTTCAATTATGTTATAGGTCTAGGCCTAATTTATCATTATTAGGTTGTTAATAATATTTATTTATTATTATTCTCTTATTTTATGTTACAAGCGCTTTGTTAACGTGTTAAATATCATCATAATCATGAGCATATAACTGTTATTGTTGTTATTAGTTATAGTTCAGTGTTCAATTGTTTATTATAAAAAAACAACGCATTTAATATTTGGTTTACATTAGCTTACTTATGATAGCTCACACATAATCAATGTAAATATATTTGTATTTGTGTACAATGACAACAAAATTACCGTATGTTACCACATATGCATATACCTGTATTCCAGGCATATCTGGGCAAGCGCCGACATAGATATTACGTCATCACTCCTTTCTCGAATCTTAGCCATTATAATCAATAGTAGACGTTGAATTGATGAATGCGTAAAAAACATCAGTCGTGTGGCTATCGGGGAATACCTTCTTAAAACCACATCACCAATCTTCATTGTCGTGCGCAAATACCGCCCTCATCCACTCCACACGCGTTTCAACATAATCGTCATTTTTAACTTTAACGCGCGGCATCCAGTACAAAAATATGGACCGATAAGAAAATGTTTAATGCATGTAAAATTCTTGATAATTTATTACTCATCCGATGTTCATTTTCGTTGATGATATTGTAAATTTTAATTATTCTATTTCTGACTCATCCTCGGGTTCTATCGATCGAGTACAGAAGCCGGCTAAACAGAAATCATGCGAGTGACATTACATTGCGTCTTTTATTTAATCAATGGCTCCAGACTAAATATAAAAAAACAAATGTCTACTCTTACAGTAAGTAATTAGGCCTACGTTAAATTAAAAATTAGTAAACTTAGAACGAGATCATTCAATAAAATGTTGCCTGTATGCCCATGATTCCACGACGCTCTATTATTTTTTATGATAAAAAACTCGTACCGTGCCAAGGCACCCTCACGGAAATTTTCTAAGGCAAAACAAATGACGCCGCGCTTATTCAATAGCGGCGCTTACAAAAAAAAAAAAAAAAAAAAAAAAAAAAAAAAAAATGGGGGGGGGGCTT
>NW_022709610.1:670839-680251 GCF_011630105.1 Anneissia japonica | reverse complement strand
GTATAAGAGACAGGCATATACCTGTATTTCCAGGCATATCCGGGCAAGCGCCGACATAGATATTACGTCATCACTCCTTTCTCGAATCTTAGCCATTATAATCAATAGTAGACGTTGAATTGATGAATGCGTAAAAAACATCAGTCGTGTGGCTATCGGGGAATACCTTCTTAAAACCACATCACCAATCTTCATTGTCGTGCGCAAATACCGCCCTCATCCACTCCACACGCGTTTCAACATAATCGTCATTTTTAACTTTAACGCGCGGCATCCAGTACAAAAATATGGACCGATAAGAAAATGTTTAATGCATGTAATATTCTTGATAATTTATTACTCATCCGATGTTCATTTTCGTTGATGATATTGTAAATTTTAATTATTCTATTTCTGACTCATCCTCGGGTTCGCCGCGTCTATCGATCGAGTACAGAAGCCGGCTAAACAGAAATCATGCGAGTGACATTACATTGCGTCTTTTATTTAATCAATGGCTCCAGACTAAATATAAAACCCAAATGTCTACTCTTACAGTAAGTAATTAGGCCTACGTTAAATAAAAAATTAGTAAACTTAGAACGAGATCATTCAATAAAATGTTGCCTGAAATGTTGCCTGTATGCCCATGATTCCACGACGCTCTATTATTTTTTATGATAAAAACTCGTACCGTGCCAAGGCACCCTCACGGAAATTTTCTAAGGCAAAACAAATGACGCCGCGCTTATTCAATAGCGGCGCTTACAAAAAAAAAAAAAAAAAAAAAAAAAAAAATTGGCGTGGCGCTTTTCATGCCCGTTCCCATGTTACGTATTTCATGTATTCTCGTAGTATGGTAGGCCTATCATAGGTCCCAACATCATCGTAAATAAACGTTTATAAAGAAATGCTTGTGTCTTCATTGTGTTATTTATTAATTTTAACACTGTATACATTGTATTTAAAACCATGTTTCCAAAGTGTTTCATTACTAACCTAAAAAAAGTATTTCCGAGCATCTAGGGACAGATTTTTCGGGGGAGGAGGGGCGGGGGCACACCCCTAGGGGAGGTCCGCCTGCAAATTGGTCTTACTTGGCATCTATGAGTTTGGGATTAGAATGGCGGTATTATACCGTCCTCCATGGAGTTACATGCAGGTCATCAGCGTTGCACATAACACGAGGAGATAATTTATACAAACCTGGGTACCGTTGATCCTTCCCTCCCATTTGGTATAGCATTGGTAAGTAACGAGATGCACTTTTATACAGTACTTTATTGAAATTTAATTGACGGTTCACGGACGTCTTCAAAGACAAAGCCATCAGCTATAGTTATCCGAGATTTGGATGTAGGTCGATTGTCCAGTTAAATATACTTTGATAATTATACTGTAGTACAGTACTTGCTTAATAGCAATTATGTTTAAACTTCGAATTGTGAAGTACGGTCGAGAAGTCATTCAAGACTGGTGTGTAATCGGTACCCTTGTATATTAGAGCTAAAAAGAGGGCGCGCTTCGCATATGCAGACTTAATCAAGGTATTGTAGTGCAGTACTGTACACTTACAGTTATAAACATTCAAGTTCGGCTTTTGTTGATCGAATACAGTACAGTAGTTTTACCTAGTTTTGTATTGTCAAATATATTTTTTAATGAATAAACCCAATACGTCGATAGGTTGCACAAGTCACCATCAACATATTTGGTTTATTCATTAAATATATTGTTATGTATTGTTAGTGTTCTGTAGGTAAATCAAGTCACAGATGTTTGTGTCAAGTACTGGCTCGTGCGATTGCAAAGATGTAAAGTAACAATACTGTACAGTACAAGCTACGGCATGCATTCAGTTAAACTCAATTCATTCAACCACCATCACACAGACAAGAATAGACAAAAACGGTTTAAATTTCAATTTTCTCTGGTCCCAAAGGTGCCGTTTTAATTGCACTGTTAACTCTGGTGTTGCATATACAAAGTAACAGAAATGCAGTCACAGATCGACAATTGCTAGTATTTGTTGCTACCTTTTTTTATAAATAGAAAACTAACGACCATATATTTGGGGCCATGCAACGTAATGAAAATAAGGTCCTCATTATTGAATTTTTTTTCGTCTTATTTAGCAAGTATACAAAATTTTTTAATAACTAAATTTACACAGACAAGGATTGCCTTCAGATAGCTTGAAAGCCCAGATGCAAGTTGTTAGAAATGAACCGAGATGCTCTAATAGCCTAAAAAGGAATGGTATTAATGTGTTATTATAAATGAAGGCATAATTGTGCCTTAATGGTGGTTGGATGTCGCAAAACCACATTGCCTGAGGTTATATCGAATCTATAAAACTGTTGATGGCTTTGTGCTTATTAATCCATTTTAACACATCAACCAATTTTAACCGATACATTTATAGTTATCGACGATAACTCTGCAGTTCTTATTCAATCATTTGCATAACTGAAGACTGGTTTGTTGATCAGGCCCTGATGTTATCAAGCCAAATTCTACGATGTTACAGTTGTCTTTGGTGCGGTCCACTTGCTTCCCACTTAGAAGCACTTGCGATGGACAATGGATGGACCAGATTCATCGTATTCCTGCTTGCTGATCCACATCTGTTGGAAGGTGGAGAGGGAAGCAAGGATGGAGCCGCCAATCCATACAGAGTATTTCCTCTCTGGTGGAGCAATGATCTTGATCTTCATTGTTGGTGGGGCAAGTGCGGTGATTTCTTTCTGCATTCTGTCGGCAATTCCTGGGAACATAGTTGAACCTCCAGACAATACAGTGTTTGCGTACAGATCCTTACGGATATCAACATCACACTTCATGATTGAGTTGTATGTGGTTTCATGGATACCAGCAGATTCCATTCCAAGGAAGGATGGCTGGAAGAGAGCCTCGGCACATCGGAATCGCTCATTGCCAATGGTAATAACCTGACCGTCTGGAAGTTCGTAGCTCTTCTCCAGGGATGAGCTGCTAGCAGCAGTCTGCATTTCTTGTTCAAAATCTAAGGCAACATAGCAGAGCTTCTCCTTGATGTCACGGACAATTTCACGCTCAGCTGTAAGATAGAAAATAATGCATGATTGGTTAGTTTCAATTTGCGATTGTATAGTTGCATACCCTTCAATTAATTCACCATTCAACATCAGCAATAATTGTAGTCATTCACCAACAGCACTAGCAGAAATACAATTAAATTAGTTTTGCAAAATACACAATATTTAACCAGGATAAGAAACATCATGCTTACCAGTTGTGGTGAATGAGTATCCACGTTCTGTCAAGATCTTCATGAGGTAATCTGTGAGGTCACGACCAGCAAGATCCAGACGAAGGATGGCGTGGGGTAGAGCATAACCCTCGTAGATTGGGACTGTGTGGGAGACACCATCACCAGCATCAAAGACAATACCAGTTGTACGGCCGGAGGCATACAGGGACAGGACAGCCTGGATTGCTACGTAGAATGCAGGTGTGTTGAAGGTTTCAAACATAATTTGTGTCATCTTTTCTCTGTTGGCTTTGGGGTTGAGGGGAGCTTCTGTTAGAAGTACTGGATGTTCTTCTGGGGCTACACGGAGCTCATTGTAAAATGTGTGATGCCAGATTTTCTCCATATCATCCCAATTTGTAACAATACCGTGCTCAATTGGATACTTCAGGGTGAGGATACCTCTTTTGCTCTGTGCTTCATCACCAACATAGCTATCTTTTTGTCCCATACCAACCATCACACCCTAAAAGTAAAATATTACAGCAATTAGTTATGATTTTATGTTATTCAGTAGCAGCTTTCTTCAATGTTACAATTTTACAGTACTGCATCAGTATTAGAAAAATAAAAGATACAAAAAACAATACAATATAAAATCTCGATAGAGCAGGTAAGACTTCCTCGATTTCCTTTAAATTCAGTTGCTAGCAATTTATTTTTCATTACCAAACGGTTTAACTATTTGCAATGCAACTGTAGAGAATTAAGCTTAAAACTATTTAATAATTGAACACAACAAAGAACGTACCTGATGACGGGGTCTTCCGACGATGGAGGGAAACACGGCTCTTGGGGCGTCGTCTCCGGCGAAACCGGCTTTGCACATACCGGATCCATTATCAATTACAAGAGCGGCAACATCATCGTCACACATTTTGAATGATTTGTGTAGTACTTGCTAAATTTAAGACTGCAAATTAAAAATAAGGATATAGAACTAAATAATTTAGCTGGTAAAATCTAGCATAAAAAATTGCAGTTACTTCCCTTGTACAGTGAAGCGTAGCTCGCACAGCGGCGGGCGTGTTATAAAAACCTGCACCAATCTGTTAAGCACGAACTTAAACTTGATTCATAGTGAATCGTCGTAGCCTGCTTCTACTGTGTACTACTATGAATTGATTTAAATCATTTAGACCTAATATGAAGCTCACATTAGAAATCATCCAAAGAAAAATCAAGGGTGTGACTGCTTACCGAAAAAGAGATGTGCAAACTGGTCCGTCAGTTGAGAAACTCAGCGATCGAATGATGCCACCTGTGAGAAAACCCGGCTTTCAAGCAACGCATGCTGCAAGAGACATTTCCTTATATGGTCACGAAAGTAACACTTGTCGATTCATTAGCATAACATTAACCTTAATCATTTTGCAGTCGACGACCTTTCATACCGGGCGAATAAACACGCCCACTTACACCACGTGAAATTCTTTTATTTGGCATGTACTGTACAAGCATTTATGTGTACCAAAGTTATAATATTTAATTTTTAAGGACTGAGAAATAAGGCGTGTAAGGTAAAAAATAATTTAGCTATTACGATATGCCTTGTGGTGGGTGTGTAGCCGCATACTAATTTCATGGCTGTGTATAGATGGAACCGTGGAACTGTCTACCTCTTAGTACTACTACAGGTATATCATAGCAGCAATAGACAGCGTTAAATTGGTGAAATGTGCAGAAACGCCATGTATCACAACAGGGGCATAATAATTAGGCCTACAATTGATGGGATATTAATAATAAGCATGAACCACCGTTCATGTAAACGTAATTTTGCAAATTCCCATGATCCTGGAACCAAAAAGGTACTGCCTGTAGAGTAATATCTTCATACTAAAATGATTCGTTTTTGTGCACCCATAGTGTACGGTGCCTACAACACTGCCCTATTAGTATTTTTACTCAAAACAAACCCCCAGCCCAGTGCTAATGTTTCGTAAGCCTGGTCGAATACATTATGTTCATTATACATTGTTTTGTGTATTATATTCACTAGTAATAGTACGAGTCCTGATTTTTTATTTTGTTTTATTTCATTACTGGCGGCACAAATTGCCCAGATGACGCCGTTCTTTGATTTTAATCACCCTTACAACTCTCTAGGCCTGGCGAGGTTTTAATTTGTATACTTTCTTTACCTGTACAGGAGACCCATATTGTTGTGATTTCATTCAAAAGGAAGGTTGAAGTGCTTACAGTATAGCCTCGTGTAAGGCTTAACAGAGCTGCTTCATGGCCGACAATAAACGTTATTTCTAGTTCCGTTCATGATAGGCCTAGGGCAGGGCTCTGTTGTTGGATTTGATGTGTTTTCCATACATTTTGTAGGCAGCTTTGCTCTGGCGTTATTAAAAGCAATGCTACGCAATGTTTGCCAGTATAGTACAGTATATATAAACGTATAGCCTGTAAGGTCCCATTTTTATATAGGCCTATTTCATATAAATTATGGTACAGGTATTTAAAAGAACGGTAAAGCTTTGTGTATGGTAAGCGACCCAACTTCGAGTTGAAATTTGCTCTTCTAGGCCTATATCTTGTCCATTTATTTTGTATTGCTTCCGAAAGAATTCTGATCAATTTTTTAAACCATGAATACCGCCGTCCATGTACTTTGTGCACCAGGTGGCTAGTTGGTATAGGCCTACTGTCATTTTACTAGGCCTAGACCTATTCATGAAGGTATCAAAATATAAATTATAACTCGATGGCCTATTTTAGGTTTACACTGTACACATCTCTATCAATGTTAATTAAAATTTGTAATGTTAAAATTTACAGAAAATTCTAATTTCATTTAATTTTTAAATATGTATTAATTATTCTTCGTGAATCTTTAAAAAGTTTCATTTGCAGTGGAGTTATGTTCGTCACCGTACTTAAAGGACGGAATGCAACAAAATTGTTAAGCAACCAGGAAGTGATCAACAACCTTTGACACACTTCTGACATGACCTGTCATAAACAAGTCCAGGAAGTAAATTCTAAGAAATAATTTAAACTATTTCCCGGTTTGAAACAGATGTATTTTAGGTTTTTAGTAGGCTTATATCCTTTTATTAAATAGAATAAATAACGAAGATACCAAATGTACATGGAACACAAGAATGTAGATGGTGTGTACATACATTGTGTTGCCTGCTAACTTGTGCACTTACCTGTCATAATAATGGTTAAGTGCATGATTTTATATGAATGGCATAACGAAAAGGGGAGGGGCACGGACCGGGAGAAACTCCCGTAAAGAATATACCTGCATGCCAGCCATGAAAGTATAAAACCCGTTTAATGCTACATCTAGATTGCTAACCAGAACTATTTGTTTTAAATTAGAGTATTCTTTATTGAATATACAGTACATCCTTATATACTATATAACCTGTAGGCTCAATGACTGTAGAGGCCTATCTTTTTGGCTGTAAAGATAAAAGTTCTTGATTGGAGGCCTATATAAATATTTTCTTGTCATATTTTGGTATTGCTTCCAATAGAATTCAAATCAAACTACTGCATTATTTATCACCGCGTTCGGTATTGAACTTACAATATTTAGCCCTACTGTTATCTACAAACTTGAAAATGAATTACATTATTTTCATATTTTGTATCTATATTTGTCAACTGACTTAAACTGAAAAAATGTATTTTAATTGTTTGTTGAAAATTAATGGACGTTTAAATAATACTCTTTAATTTCTAGCATCAGCTATGTGTCTGGAATGTATTTTTATACAATTTTTAATGTTTTTGTAAATGTACTGCACTGTTATTTCCTTTATTAAAAAATATATATTAGAATCGTGAACCTTTTATCTTTGCAAGGGAGGGAGGTATCTTCACTCTCGGCACAGTTCTGCCTCGTACTGCAGCACTTATGGGAGCATTGAATGAAAACTTATAGTCGTTCGTTTATTCATTAATAGTTATAACATCTTTAATATCGACTTCCTTTTTACAATAATTTTGAAAAAAGCTCTTGTTCCGGTCTCCCCTTCGTCCCATGCTTCAGTCATCATGAACAAAGGCTTCTAAAACTCTAGTCTCGCATCATTTGAAGTTGTTCTTTGATTGAGTTGCTTATTGTGATTAGTCAAACCATAGAGGTACAGTACAGTATATAATCAAAAGGCATTGTTATTGGCAGGTCTACAAGCAAAGACCAATCTCGATTTAGAACAATGCGCTTAGTGCCCCGATATACAAGGGGTCTGGCATAGACGCATGAAATGCTGTACTTGGTATAGAATTATAACTAGGGACCTCGACAACTATGACAAACAATATTTTGTACACGTAAGCGAAGTCATTAATCGCGATGTCGAACAATTGAAAGTTTTAAATAATTCATATAGATAATTTATATACTGAATTCATATTAATCTCCTAACAAAATAATTCGATCTTCCAAAGCCAAGTTTTTATCCTTGTTCTTATGCAAGTCAGAATTCTGTTTTCTGGAGCTCGGAATTAGTTTCCGGGTTTTATTTGTCCACGCATTGGATAAAAATTTATTAAACAATATTTTTGAAGGTCAATACACAAGATGGCCTCAATATGACCACGTTTTTCACAAGCAAATAATTGAAGTAATGAAAGGTGGCTCAGAGGGGGTATTCCGCCATTATTTGACCTAATTCTCACAGATAATCTCTTGAAATAATACAATCGGTGCTGATTTTTTTCGTGCCCATTTCTCATTCTTCTGTTTGCATGGATTATTGCATAGACGAAAGAAATCGATTATTTACTCAATATACAGTATACGTATGTGAAGATACTGATTTGTGATCCATTCACCGTCTCGAACGTTAAATTGTAACCCATTTGATCTCGGATACCTCCATGTTCAGATGTGGTAGCCCAACCCATAAATCACGTAAGAGCACGTGACTCTTACGTGAACATCTTCAATCAGGGAAAGTATGCCCAGCCAAAGACGGGCCTATTTTACTGACGTTGGCTATGCTGCCGTAACGTCATTTATTGAGGCCAGCCTTTATTTATCAATTAATAATGTCCACTTATTTGTCAGTCACTCATCAAAACAATATGACAGTGTGTTCACTTCAGTTAAAAATAATAGATATTCATAAGGTAAAAAGTAACAGAGGACAGTAGGCGGAATGGATCACATACTATTATTAACTTAAAATACTCTTAACATCAAGACGGAATATGCTTTTAAAAATCACACATCTGAATTTAAAAAAAAATAAAAATATGTACACATACACTCCAAATGATCGGAGGTGCATACGAAAGGTAAATACAGTATGCAAATAAAGGACATAATACATCGTATAGTATAGCATAGCATCATTTATATATACTGTAATTTAACAGTGTTAAACGGCTATCTTGATTTATATTATATATGAATTTTCGTTTATTATATATATATATAATATATATATATATATATATAATATATATATATATACACTATATATACACCCTATTGTATAATACGTTCACACACATAGGCTATATATGATTATATACATACAATTATTATTAATTTTAATTGTTTCGAAAATAATAAAATAACCAAAATGAATAATATTTTTTAGCTGCGAGTCTGTGGTCTCAGATAGTTTTAAGTTTGATCTTTTGATCGACAGTAAGCTTCCGAGCAGAGGTAGGCGTTTAAAGGGACCATCCTCTATGGAGACACGCCCATGCACCCATGGTGGTGTGAATCGTCAAGATTAGATTGTAAATGTAAACAATAACTATGACTAGTTTTGGAAGTTGTGTGCATTCACCAAGAAAGGTAGATAAAATATACTGATCACTCGTCAAATACCAAAATGTATTTTTTCTCTACAAACTAGCGGCATGTACAGTACTGTGAATATTCATATACAGAATCCCGGAAGAAGGAAGCACTAAAACTATTTAAAGTCCATCCCTAAGAAAACAGTCCTGATTACTTCCCTTGGTTGTGGTTGGTTCCTGGCGCGGTTCAGATTTAATCACCATATTTGGTTATTGGTAGCTAAGCCCAGAGGGCCGGAGATCAGTGGGTGGGGCATGAGTCGAAAGTTCATGTATCAGGTGGTTGTAACTCGAGCAAATCGTTGTGCGCTTTATTACAGTCGGCATGGGATGGTCCTTTATTGTATACATATATAT
>NW_022709610.1:616409-670245 GCF_011630105.1 Anneissia japonica | reverse complement strand
TCATTTAATACTAATTATAAATGAGCTATCGTTTTTGGTTTTTTTTATTATTGATTTTTAAAATGTTTTTGATTGTCATTTTCCATATTTCATTACCGATACATTAACGGCACATAATTAATCACAGTTTCATATAATTAGCAGGGAGCTGGAATTGTTCTGAACCTTACAGGGATTGTTGATGTACAGTGAAGTACATCCAATGGTCACACATCTTCTCTAAGAAAATAGCAAAAAAGAATCAATCTATTCATGTAATAATACGCCTTTGAACAAGTGACACAAACCACCAGTACAGTTGTGCATCAGGTTATATGCAGTAACAAGGGTAAATACAAGATGAAGCGCTAACGTCGACTGGGGGCTCACTTCCATTATAACGCTTGGATCTTACTATTTGTTTGATAGTAATAGGTGGTAGGCTACACCTATGAAACAGAGACGTACAGCGCCACCAGCAGTAGTTCATCCTTTATATTTTTATATGTTGAATTTTTTAGATACGTTTGTCAAATTCAGTCCCATAATAATAATTATTAATTATTAATTTATTTGGATATGCACTTTTTAATCAGTGGCACTCAACCACAAGGCTGGTGCATCCATAACAAGAAAAAATATTTAAAAAATATAAAAATTACAATAAAAAAGAAAGACATCAAAACAACAAGATAATAAAATCAGCTAAAACTAAAACATAGAGAAAATAGTTTTTATATTTTCTCTATGACAAAAAGAACATCATCAGTCTCTAGATGACAGTCTCCTGCAAAAGTAGGAAGCTTTCGAATTGTGCGGCGACGCTGGAACGGAATCACTCATGCGTGACCGTCCTACCTGGCGTCGTCCTACGTTCTCTGCATACGTAGATTTGGCCAAATTGCGTTCCAGAATCTACTCTACGAGGTGACCTTAACGTTCTCGCATGCGCAGATGACTTTTAGTGACGTCATTACGTTCTACGCCCTACCGTCGTCGTGCAATCGAAAGCATCCTAGTCGTACGGAAAACGGAACGTCCACCAGAGACCCTTGGCCACTTATAACGTCATCATTATATGCCATGTTTCAAGATTCAAAATAGGCCTTACGGAAAATTTGAGATGTACAGAATAGTTATAATAATTATAATTATAATGATGCCATGTTATTCGTGATTACAGTATAGGGGCCTATACAATTACTAATTTATTTTTTTTAGCGATTTGTTTATTTTTGTGAGTACTGAATTTTAAAAGTTCCGTTCAATTCAATACTCAAACCAATATTCGCAAACCCATTGGTGGTGCGAAACTGCCGAACGGTACGCTACGGTACCTCTAATCTACTTGCGTGAGTGTAGAAAGGTACGCGTTTACGTTGACGAGGGGTTTTGTTTCTACGTCAGACCTATTTAGCGGTCTATCGGATGCAAACTGCACTTTCATTTTCTAGCAATATACTCTATTTATGTTATAGCAATGTTTAAATTTTATTTAAAACACCGACGATAATTTGTGTAATTTTCTGTGATTAAATTTGTATTTACACACTTTAGCACATCCCGATGTTTACTAATATAATATTAACATGTTATTTCTCGGCCAATGATATTGTGCTACTACAGTATTATATTCGATTTATTCAAAATCTGAATCAACAAATCCTCAATGGCCCAATTGGTTAACCTGATTAAAGGCGTCTGCATATACAGCAGAAGGTCCCGGGTTCGAATCCCTGTTGGGGGAGCTTTTATACGCACTTGCAAAAGGGGGTAGCTGACTAAACTGACCCTGACCAGTTGTATTGCTTGACACTTTATATTTTTATCTTGGCCGAATAAATGAATAAAACTGGTATATAATCTCGGGTTATGGCCATTCTAAAATCGTGTAGGCCTAAATATAACTCTCCAATATTACTGGAGCAACCACTGGTCTTCGCCGTAAGTCCCATTTTCACTCGCTAAATCATAGGCAATAGGCCTAATGTTTTATTCGTATTCGTATAGGCCTATATTATATCTCTAATCATAAAACATATTATGTACTAAACTACTACTAACTTTTTTAAAGAATGTTAATGTAGTGTGGTTAAGTACAGTCATGGAGCTATAAGCTCCATGGTAAAGTAGACTAAAGACTCGTCCATTGCTCTGCCTACAACTTTGAATCATGTACCTCAAAGTGTCGAACTATTGGGCCTTCGTGCACAAGAATTTTGTCTTAAAATGGTTTTAAAAAGTAGAAAACCCCAACATACTTTTTTAGCGATGATTCACACAATACCCACCATCAAAACATCAAGGATATGTCCAGACCGCAAGGACTTAGCGCACACCTTTAATGAATATTCATAATCAGTTTACTAGATTGCCTTTTATGGAATGCAACTGAGCGGTTGTCTTAAGCAGTCCGTAAGTTACGGCACGGCAGTATAATATTCTTCAGTTCTTTAGGTAAACATGAATGTCTTTATATAGTTTTCAAATTCGGTTTTTGCCGTTATATATTCAAATAATAAGCTGCTCATAAGCTTCGCAATTTTTATCATAATGAGTTGGGGTGCAAGAATTTCTCAAATTATTGATTTATTTATATTTATTTATTTATTTATTTATTTATTTATTTATTTATTATTATTTAGGCACATTGGACAAGGATTTGTAACAGTGAGCAACCAAGACAACAATCTACCCTGTGATTGGAAGGCAACAAGCATCTTATTCACCAAGCTATGCAGCTCTATTTCTTTGGATACGCCTGTATTTACTGTACATTGCAAGCGCTTTTGGTTCTCATTACCCTGTTGTAACAATTCACTCAACAGGTGAAATGGTTTGAATTTTTGCTCAGCGTGATTAGGTTTATCCACAGGTATCACAATTTATATGTGCAATTTATATGTGGAAAAACAAGCAGAAATGACCTGTAATGAATGGGTGTGTCTTATCGCCGTTGACTAATGCGCATGCGTTACCGGAAAGTAGGCCTACGTTTAGTGTAGTGATTGATACAGTATTGTATAGCGTATGTCGTATAGTAACTCTCACACATTAATTTTCTGTTTATAAATTCACATTAAGAGTATTTTAATCTTGTGCCCGTATTCGTTAACCTCAAGCACTCGGGGCACACCACACTATCGTGTGACTGGCTGTCATCAGCGCGGTATTGTTCACAAATTCGTTGACTGCAGCACTTCCAGTAATAACGCGATGTTACGTAATCGTAACTTTTTCAATGGATCGGTGTTCAGTTATAGTTATTAAAACGGCATGAATATGAATGTTTTTTCGAATTGCTCATTATTCATCGGTAACTGCGCATGCTCTTCAGAAGAGTTACCGTATTTGGCTTGGTGGTTCACATCAATCCAGCTTTGAATCAACAAAACAGAACCTTGTTTGCATCCGATGACGTCATCAACAGTTCAAATTCCGTCCTAATATTATTAAAATGAGAGGTATGTGGTTAATAAAAGAAAGTGTCCAAGGACAAAATACACGGGACCATGTATTATAATAATCTGTGATGTCAAGAACATAAATATTATAGGCCTATAAGTTTTATTTTAGTGTTAGAGTCTCGTCTGCGGCGTCCTGTACCGGTATCGAAATACCCAACCTTCTGTGATATATGCCTATTTCAATATCAAAAGAATTGAACAGAGTATTATAGTCTTATGCCTGACATACTGCATGCAACATTTATTCTGAATATTGAACTTATGATAAAATAATTGTATTCTTTTAATTGCATCATATCACAGCCGATCTGAATTTTATAGACAAAAACTGCACCAGGCATGAGCGTATAAAAACTGATAATTTCATCACGAAGACATTAAACAGTATTCACATCGGATCATCCGCAACCAAGTTCGGACTGCGTTTCGTGCGCTGAACGCCATCGTCCCTATCTTCATTGATTCGATTTTCTGATCGGTTCGGTAGGCCTTCCGATCAGAAAATTCGCATTCGGTGCGAATGCAGGTTTAGATAGGCTACGCCTATGTAATGTTACGGATTATGAAATTTTGAATCGTTTAAATATAAGTAGGCCTAATACAGTATAAGCCTACCTCTCAATCACATTGTCCAAGTGGGGAGGGGCTCGGAGCTCCGATTGCAGGCCATTCGCTTTCGGGTGTACCCCATCCACTGTCCAAACTCAGATGGTCCCGACGCCATCACTGAATCTTTTCCATCAATTTGTAAACACTTCATCTATAGGTCACATGAAATTTAATCAGTATAAACACACCTTACAAATTAAAATTTATAGGCCGATAAGGCCAACCAGCAAACTCGTTATAACTATGTAACATTTTATCAATACTTATTGCTTGCTGGACGATTTGAACTATTCAAGTAGGAGTTATTTGCCTTTATCATGATTGTGACTTTTGACATACTACAGTATATATTGCAATTTCTGGAAACCGATAAGAATAGATAAAGCTCTATTTACTATAAATTATTGTATTGGATATTAGATTATGATGTTTGTCCACCTTATTAAATATCTGACGTCACAATTGACACAGGCTTATGTCACATGGACTATAGACGGTCAAACACACCCTCTTCTGTGCATGCTCAATCTTTTTAAAAATTGTTCCCTGTAATAATCCTAATGTACAGTATTCTGCTTGTTGTCTCGGGTTCCACACTAAAAAAACAAGTACAGTAATACAAATTTATTGAAGCTGCGCTTTCGTAACAGTGGCACCTCATCACAGCTCTATTACTATTACAAAACATTAAACAGATCAAGATCATTTAAAAAGCAAGATTTGCTGGATAAATGTATCTCATTCGAGCATCTTACTTAAAACACAACTATAACATGTAACACAGTAAACTGACTGTTAATATAAAACAGTACCGTATACTATAATATTATAACATAGTAATAATAATAATAATATACTGTATTATATATACTTTAATAATAAAATGATAATATATAGAATAATTAAGGTTAAGTAGAAACGTAAAAGCTAATTTTATGCAATCACTTACTAGCTAGTTTTTACAAGAATTAAATAATTTAATTAAAGTATGAAGTTTTCAAATTCATTACCAATTAAATAATAGGCTTTAATAAATTCGTACTGACCTAGTATTAAACGCAATATTGATTTATATGTGAATTAATATAGATTTATCCTTACCATAAACAACAAACATTTCATTTTTGTAAACAGGATCTTTTAGAATAAAGGTTCCAGTCATCATCATAGGCACAACAAAGAAACATTTATGACATGCATGGATTGAAGACAATCGATGAAAATTGCAAGAAATTCATAGAAACGATTCATTTTATTGTTTTATCCATAATTTTTCCTATTGAATTTTAATTGAAAAATTATGTTCACTTCGCTTTATGCTGTACGTACCTGAATTGGATTTATATTCACCACTCTACCTAGAATAATAGAATTTCGTTATCATAAATAATTTTTTTCATAAATAAGATACCTTTATATTTACAATTTTAGAATTCCAAATGCATTCTTAGATATATTTTATAACATTCCCAATACGATGCTGTAGCCACTTAAGGTAATAATATTAACCTTTAATACTAGGCCTATCTGGTGACTGAATTGTTTTATTTATATCTGTCTCTTATACACATCTAGTCGTGTAGCATAGCTCTCAACGAATGTAGTCCTGTAAATAAATGAATAAAGAAATTGTGTAATAAAATGCCTCTGGCGGGACTCGAACCTGCGATCTCTCGCTGTCAAGGCGAGTGTCAAAACCATTAGACCACAGAGGCTTCATGGTTGAACAGATTCAAATACCACCAGATACACTCCATTACACAATAGATACGGCTAGAAACAAATAATTGCATATAATATAAATCAAGTTAAACTATATATTAATCATCAAAGAACGGTAAATACAGTGTCCGAATAAAGGACATAATAATACATCGTGTAGCATAGCTCTCAAATAAATGAATAAATGCAAATAGTTGCATATAATATAAATCAAGATAGCCGTATGTATGTCTATCTTGATTTATATTATATATATATATATATATATATATATATATATATATATATTGCAGCCATATAATAATAATAATAATAATAATAATAATAATAATAATAATAATAATAATAATAATACTAATAAACATAGGCAGTGCAACCCATAGAAAGCACATTATAATTTACAATAGGCCTATATTGTGTTTGTTTCAACAACACGAAAAATCACAAGAAGATACTGTATACCTACAAAAAGAAATTAAGCATTGAGTAATTAAAATGAAGGCTAGAGTGTCTATCGACATCATGCTCACAGAATTACTCGATATCGTATGAAATGAAGTGGACTGCTGCCAAAAGCTCATTGATTCTGCAATATACAATATCTGATATGTTATGTCTATTTCAATCAAAATTTCAGCCATAATTTTGCAACATTAAAGCATGAAAAATACCAATGAGCTATTATTTTTCGTCGTAGACAGGTAAGAATAGATAATTAAGTCTATAATGTGCTTAGTTACCAAATTAGATTCGATAGCGTTCGATTTTTTTTTCAAGCAATGACTCACTCTACTGTATCCCATCACATAGGTTGGAAAATACCTCCAAGTACGCTCTTATTTTGACGTCAGAAAATACATTTGACACAAGTTTCTGATACTGGCATCCGATCTACGAGTCTTAACGACAGAGGACGCTCTATCCGTTATCTAATTTATGTACAAAAGATGACGCATTATATAACTTCAGTCAATGCCTTTTTGAATACAGAAATCATTGTCCAATACGATAATTCAATTCATTTATTGACAGAGCTCAATGAAAAATATAGAACAAAACACAACTAAATAAAGATGAACCAATATTTTAAAACTAGTATAATCCTATAAAAATATCAATACTGTATATATGAAAACACATGCAATATTATTGTTATTAAATGTACAATTGACCTGCATTCAAAATGATTAGTTACATACAAATACTTATCTACAAAACAAATTACAACTATAAATTGGTCTATTAAACAGTTTAATATCAACAAATATATGTGATATAGACTTTAAAAATAGTAATATTTTGTCAGAAAGAAAAGGGGGGAAGTTGTAGGCCGTCGGTCCCATGATTTATGTGTAGTTTTACTATTAGTTACTGTCATTATCGTGGAGCTTCAGCAATTGAACTATTTTACGAATGTACCTGATGGGACAGAAATAAAAGGAATAAATCGTTTTGTTGTCTACTGTATTTTAATTGTAAAAGAATATTCCTCGTAAACTTACAAATCTTCATGAAAAACATAGTAGTAGGACCCCTAAAACATCGGTGAATCAACTGATTTCGTTTGATACTTATAAGCAAAGGTCCAAAGTTCCCCGACAACTGGTTCACCCCCATCCTCACCTAGCCACAGCATTTTAAAGAATTAGGCATCCCTGGAGCAAAACTGTAAAAATGCAAAACTGTAAAAAATCTAACTTTTTCCAAATTGTCATTCCTTGTTCTCCTCTATTTTGCTTTCCTAAATTCGCCACTGATAATGATGAATTAAGTAAATCACCTTTATGTTTGTGAAATCAAAATGCTAATTAATGTGTGCTTCCAATCTCCCTACTCATGTTTGATCGTAAATTAGACTGTATTATTTCCACTAATTGTAGTCGCAATAATACTTGCACAAAAGTGAAATTCAAAAAGAGGAAGAAAGGAAAACCTCTTGATTGATTTTAAAAGTAGGCCTATTGTACATGCAAAGAGACTAAATTAATGACTGTTTTAAGTTTAACTAACTTGTTTTCCATGGTTCGCAAGCTAATCAGTAGATAATAAATCATAATTTTTATGAATGTTAGCTTGCACGAAATAGGCCTATATAAGCGGGCATAATTATGATTACCAGGATAATTTGAAAAACATTATATGATGAGTATTTCAGTGGCAAATTTAAGGGGCCAGTCAGCCGGCCCACCCTCCCTCCGTAATTTTTGTTCAAAAGTTAAAAGTGGAGAAAAATGAAAATTATATTCAAACTTAGTCTGAGATTGCCATTTTCGGCCAAGCAGAGGTGCCATAATCATAAATTTTCTTACCTCAACCCCAACCCTGTTGGTGCTAAGGTGGTCTACACTCTCCATCTGTAAAACCCCTCCCTGGGCCCAGCTCTATTTAAAATTCCTGGATCCGCCAATGTATTTTGAAAATGTGGAAATGTTAATTGCATTCCTTAATATCAATTGATAGGCCTACGACTTATAAAAGGTTATAGGAGCCAGTGCTTCCTCACCGAGGCCCCGGAAGCCCCCTGGCCCCCACCAAGACTTGGGCCTACGGCCCAAGGTTTCTTATTTTGCATTTTGTCCCTCACCCCCACTTTCAACCACGGATCGACGCCCTTGCCTGAGGCGGTAAGGCAAGCCTGTTCATGATTGACGCTGCGAGTCTTACCCAGCGGTGGTGGACCTTTCCTGTCATTCGACACTATTTCTACCCCTCCTGTTATACTTCTACACTTTTGGAGTCCTTTGGAGGTCGATACTTACCCAACAGAACCATAATTATCATCATCAACATCATCATCATCATCATCATCATCATCATCATCGTCGTCGTCGTCGTCGTCATCATCATCATCATATTATTTTTGCAGTTTTAGGTCAAGTAGTAAAGCCCCGTAAAAAAAATATTAGTTTATCACCCGCTCCCTCATCACTTTTGGGGAAAATCAGTTTTTTTTTTTGTTTTTTTTTTTTCAATCAACATATATTTTTATTTCAAACGGTTTTCCATCTTTTTTCACTTGAAAATGTCATGGTTTCTTGCAAATATGTTTACTGGTACAACAAAAACATCTTTTTTAAATATAAATTTGATTCCACTCTTATGACTTTTTATATATGTGTCCCTAACCATTGATTTACTTTACTTGATAGGGTGATGATAAACTAATATTTTTAAGGGGCCTAAGCTGGAAGAAAGTTTTAGACAGTGCCCATTAATGGAAGGATTTTAATACTGAATGGAAGTCCTTGGCTTAATTGCTTAACCGTTTTTCTTCGATTGTCGCTTCCAACCGTCTAGGTGCGTCTTTGTGACTTGACATTGCTTTACGGAAGTTCAAGAGTGTATATTTTATAAATAATTAAATTTAAAGTACAATTTCTTAGCAAGGTTACAATGGTGATAATTCTAATCATGTTTGGCATGAGGATAGTGATGATGATGATGATGAGGATAAGGGTGATGATGAGGATGAAGATGATGGTGGCGTGGCGGTGGTGATAGGTAATGAATCATCAGTCAGTGAATCGATCAATCATTCTGATATGATAAGCAGGTGTCCTGATTAATTGAAAGCTAATCCGTTCACTGGTTATCATTCTGTCTCTTATACACATCTCGTTTGGAATGGAGGTTGGTTCAAACCATTGGTCCGACGTTGGTTAGAGGTTGTAATTAAGATGTGATTATACGATATATGATATCCGACGTCGGTAAACGTTAGTTTTTTTTTTGCTGATAGCCAAATTGTTAATAAGTTACAGAATAAGACCAAAATAATCACTACAATAAGACGCCATTTATTAAACGAATACATGGTAAGAAAGTGCTCCATCGTAAATGTTATGCTGTTGTTAATGTTTTACTGCTTTTAATTGGCTCTCGGCAAACAGGGTTTCGCCAAAATTAAATGGTTTTTGATCGGCAAACTAGTGGAATTATAAAGTGGGTTTCGACATTCTGGCCTAGATGCCCCTAGATCCGTCAAAAAGCCTAAATATGGCGGGGACAATTTAACGACGTTGTTAGTTATAGTGTTTAAAATGGATACATACAGCTTGATTGTCCCGAATGAAATGGGTTTTAAATTGTGTGCTTTTTGGGTTTTTTTGTGCAAGTGAGAAGTGGAAAGGAAGGATCAGACTAAATTTTAAATTTTTATATTCTATTGTTTTTTTTTTTTTGTTTTTCTTTTACAATATTGGATTTAATTTTTTATCGGGCATTTGAAATTGAGTTGTTCAAGACTCTTTCTTGTTAATGTTAATTTATTTTTTTGTATTTTTAACAGACGGGCAAAACGACGAGTGCCACTAATACAAGTTATACTGCAGATAAACTGGATTAGTTATAGCGACCTCTGTTGGCGCGAGGGTCTATATCATTTCATCATTTGCCTGTACCCTCTTAGCCATTTAGGGATTTCTCCAATCAGCCATTTTATATCAGGAAGTCGACGAACACAGCCGAGCGAATCTTCGATTTCCGGGTTTTGGGTGGACCGATGTATGTAGTGTAGAGCATGATATGACAAGAGTAGCATTTATTTACCGTATACGACGTCTATTTAAACAACGTTCTATAGGTAAGACAATGTTTTCATGAATAGGCATTCTAGTAAAAAGGATAAAAATAAAAAATAAAATCTAAATTTTTGATAAAAACCACTTGTTTTGGTATGAGCATCTTTTTTGTGTATTTGATCAGCCTTCTTTTAATCCTAACTAGGCCTAGGCCAGGGCTTAGGCCTAGACTAGGGTTGGCCATTCGTTACGACGCTAGCTAGGCCTTGGTAGTATGGATTGTAACTTTCAATGCATATGCAAGAAGGTGATCTTGAACCTATTGAATGAAATTTTGCTTTGTATATTATGGTTTAGTATTATAGGGTGTGACCTACCATTTGGTTGATATATTCAGTGAACTGATGAAGCATTTTGCCAGTCGCATTTCTTTCTAATCTTGTTCAATTGTTTGTAAACAAGACTTCAAAGGGGTGCCTGGACAGACAGGTCTGTAGGCCTAGAGTTGCCTAGGCTAGACCGCAGTAGACCTTAGCCTAGGCTAGGTAGGTCTAGCCATGAAGGTCAACATCATAGGCAACATCACTAACAAGCCAGTCTTGTTATTTATTATATATTTAAACACTTTTTAATAATTAAGACACAGTCACATTCCTAATTAAATTACTGTTCACCTTGGTTACTTTTCCAACAATTTTGCGCAAATTGACTTTGCTGATTTTGGAGCTGTGCATTACAGCATTGTCGTAACTAGCCCAAATGGTACTTACCTAATAGGTTTGTGCTTCCCATCTGGCTACCCTATATGTTGACTCATTGAGTCCAC
Source organism: Anneissia japonica (assembly GCF_011630105.1). Lineage (NCBI taxonomy): Eukaryota > Metazoa > Echinodermata > Crinoidea > Comatulida > Comatulidae > Anneissia > Anneissia japonica. The sequence continues at coordinate 659,122 of NW_022709610.1, read as the reverse complement.
GGCTTGAATAGACCGATTTGGCGTTGTTTGCTTACAGCTGGCCACGTGACGTACAGTAGGTATAACCATAGAAATCGATGCAGTACAATTTTGTTATGGCTGCGAAAACAACCACTACTGTTAACATGAGAAATAAATGGCAAGGAAAGTCAGTACGATTGAATTAGTGTTTATTTACTTATTCTAGCATTCTTCTTGCATTGATTGCTTTAAAGACTCCTGTGCATACCTGAACAGGCCATAGATATACAGGAGCTTAGGCTTAAAATTTGTCGAAAAATTTAAAATGTTTTGTGCCAGTATCCTTTGGAACATTAACAAACCATTTAAAGCAAAATTTCAATTTCCAATCAATTTGGTATATTTTACTGGCGTCCCAACCAAGATTATTCATCATCTACGGCACAGGGTGCTGTTGCTACCGATGCACCGGGACATATGTTTTTCTTTATTATGACCAATATTTGCTGTTGTTATCCCTAATTGCCTTGGATGACCAGTCACAAAAGTTAATGATCTTTACAGCAATAACAAGGCCGCCATAGCAATCTATGCACACTCTGCTCTGCCAGTCCATTGTTTACATCTAACACCAAAGTTAGGTCACATGATGTCCATCATTGTATTGGTCTATGACTTAACATTATACTTAATTTCACTGAATTATTAGGATATCAAGAGTGACAAGATACATTTTTTTTTTTATTTGATTGTAATTAAATATTAATTAGTTACTTTTACTGTACATAAACATTTTTATAGGACAGGCATTCATGTAATAAATTTGATTAATTGATAGATTGATTGATTGAAGTGGGGATCAGTGCATTTGGAGAAGTATGGTAGTTGGTACTATCTCATAATAATTATTAATAAATGTACTTACTTGCTTTTTATTCATTTTTAGTTCCTATGCATGTAATGCAATAGGAACTATTGTAATCAATTTCACTGTTTTCCTTTGTGTTTTATTGTGTGTAGTATGTGTGTGCGTATGTGTGATATATATATACGTATATATGTATGTATAAGTACATATATATACACGTATATATATAGGGAATATATATTTTTTTAAGTCGTGTATCATGCATAGGAACGTTGACGCCTGCAAGGCTCTTGTCATGTAAGTTCCTTACAATTTAAACGCGTGCGTCTATACATATATATATATAAATACATGTATACGTATATATATATACGTGTATATATATATACGTATATATGTATGTATAAGTACATATATATACACGTATATATATAGGGAATATATATTTTTTTAAGTCGTGTATCATGCATAGGAACGTTGACGCCTGCAAGGCTCTTGTCATGTAAGTTCCTTACAATTTAAACGCGTGCGTCTATACATATATATATATAAATACATGTATACGTATATATATATACGTGTATATATATATACGTATATATGTATGTATAAGTACATATATATACACGTATATATATAGGGAATATATATTTTTTTAAGTCGTGTATCATGCATAGGAACGTTGACGCCTGCAAGGCTCTTGTCATGTAAGTTCCTTACAATTTAAACGCGTGCGTCTATACATATATATATATAAATACATGTATACGTATATATATATACGTGTATATATATATACGTATATATGTATGTATAAGTACATATATATACACGTATATATATAGGGAATATATATTTTTTTAAGTCGTGTATCATGCATAGGAACGTTGACGCCTGCAAGGCTCTTGTCATGTAAGTTCCTTACAATTTAAACGCGTGCGTCTATACATATATATATATAAATACATGTATACGTATATATATATACGTGTATATATATATACGTATATATGTATGTATAAGTACATATATATACACGTATATATATTAGGGCCTATATACTTTTTAAGTCGTGTATCATGCATAGGAACATTGATGCCTGCAAGGCTCTGGTTTATTCAAGTTCTGTCGGCATTAGACAAAAACAAAAATAAAAACAACAATAAATACCAATGAAGAGAGTGATTAACAGGCAGAAATACACCTCTGTAACAACCAATCCCCTATTGAAGATAATCTATAAACTAATAAACAAAAACATTCAAAATAAATAATATTATGTAAAATATAATGAAATATGAAAATTCAATTAAAACAACTTTCCACACTGCATCTAGTTCATCAACCTTAGGAAAACCATGTGCACACATTTTCAATTGCAAAATTAGATTCAAACTAATTTTCTTCACTTTTTGCTAAAGGCATTTTGCTCTTTTGGGTAGCCATTTTCAGATGGCCACTTTCCAAGTTAAAAGTTCAATTAATTTTTTCAGTACAGATGGGCTGTGTGGTTCTAGTTCATAATGATGATGTGAATGTAATTGGTTCTGTTTGTTTTGCATGGTTTGGGAATTTTTATACTGTATTCTTCAGTTAATAGTATTTTGGTTATTTCCTGGTCTAGCTGTTTTTATTGCTTAATTTTAATTTAACCGACCTGTGGCTGTTTGCATTGGATTTTTCAGGCCGGTCAAAGTAGCTTTTACTTTTTTATGGAACATAAAAATCACCAGATTAGTTTCAATTTTACCAACTACATAGTGATCCAATTGGAAATTTACTGTATTTAAACTTTCTATTGTTTTATGAAACATAAAAATCTCCAGATTCAGTTTTTTTCAAAATTTTAGTTGTGGTGGTGTAGTGACATGACACTATGCAAGGATTGTTTTGCTTGGGCTGGGTGCTGGGTGGGATCGCAATTTCTATGTAGCCCTATATTTTGGTTTGGGAGTTACAGTAGCTTGGTGTATTTATTTTATTTCAAAGACCTTCATCTAAAAAAATTATAGGAGAAGCTCTATTGCCTCTCCTCAGAATACCTATTTTCTGCACATCTCAATGACAAAATCGGCCTATTTCAACAACATTTTGAAGACATCACCAAAATAATGATTATACAGTAAATTTGAGAAAGTAGAAATAAATTTCTTAAGCCTCAATCGCACTGGATTAAATTTTGGGAATATGTAACCGTCATCACGGTAAACATTTCTAGGCTAAATGTTACCGTTAATCACACTTTTCAGCTCGGTTAGTTTTCCCGAGTAGTGTAAAATTAACTATTGAGGGCGGTACATTTTGACCCGTAACACAACCTGTACTGACATGACCTACAGCCTTCTGATCCCTTGATCTGTTTCGCGTGCTGATTTGCACTTACTTTCTTGCTAGTTCTTACCGAAATCGTTGGAAAAAGAAAATGGCTGAAAAAAGCAAAGAAACGCAGAAAAAAGTTGAAAGTGGAAAGAAGAGACGTAACTACTATTTAAGGGAAAGTAACACGTTAGAAAATAATGGTTTCTGATCAACTAGTCGAATAGTACGATATTCGTACGATCAATACAGCACAGTAGTATAAAATTTGCGCGAAAAAGGTCACCCAATGAACAATGAGGCTCGGGATTCGGTTAATTTAACCGACCTGTGGCTGTTCGCATTGGATTTTTCAGGCCTGTCAAGTAGCTCGGTAGGAATTCCTGAGTAAATTTCACCTTCGAAAACTAACCGGCGGCGACAGACAAGTTAACCGAGCGGGACTATCCGCACTGGATTTTTTCAGTCAAACTTACCGACAAGACGGTTAATTTTTACTGAAATAAATCCAGTGCAATTGAGGCTTAAATCTAATATTTAAATGTAAGTCAATGTTACATGTTTTGCCTAAGTATAAAATCGAGTTTGCCTGCAATGCCTACCTGCACATGGCTACGGGTACAGTAGTTAACTTGCATTATGTTTCTAGGCTATGCAGATGCATCTTTGTCTAGTCTAGTGTAAATTATACTCTACATCCTCCGAATCAAGAGACGTACTGTATACTGTATTTTGTTGACTATTAAAATTTAATTTGTGATTAAAAACAAATCTGCTTTATTTTATGAATTAATTATGATCAGGGAGCGAACAAGACCGCTATTTTGTATGTTATATGTGAGAAACAGGGAGCCGAATCTCAAGTATTTGCATGCAAGAATCTTCCCATGTGTATGCTTTCCAAGTGCTGGTATGGTAGTGGGCGATTTAGAACTGCCATTTTCAAGAGGGTATTACTAATACTATGAATATGTTTTTACTACTATTAATATGCGTGTTGTGAGTGTAATTTTCACTAGGTAGACTGGGTTAGCCTTACCTTTTTGGGAATTTCCACCGAATGTCGGTATGAAAAAATACATGTCTTGCATGAAATCCATGTAAATAAACGTTTATTAAACGTAGGCCTAAATATGAGTTACTGTGGCTTTAGTTTAATGCAAAATTTGATAGATTTTGATTAAATAAACAACGTTTAAAATACAATTTTTGTAATTTGTTTTAGTTTCCTCCTAAATCAAGAGGCCCTATTTTTTGCTCTCCTTAGATTGTTTTGAGGAGCGCGAAGGACGCCGGTGCAATCATGATCATTTGAATAAAGCTCGGTTTTAATATTTTGGTTTTATTTTAATTATTTATTTAATCATATTTTTGTACCGTTTATCCAACACAAAGTTTATTTGTGCTATATACAGTAACTCCACCTAATTTATTAATTTTATATTTGCAGCTCTACAGTAGTAACAGTGGCTGGGTTTGTATTGAGCATTCGGCAGCCCCACTATTGATGCATCGATTGGTAAACATCTAAGCCAACAGTAGACAAATTTTAAAAGGCTTTGCAAAAAATTTGCAAAAGCGGAAAAATGGAGAATAGATTAGAGGCACGTAAAGCCCGTACCCTCTAATGCGGTAGTCTGCAGCGCCCCTGACCCATATGGTCCCCAAAGAACCACAAATGCTGGTTGCCAAATAACATGAGTAAACTATTCTAAACCTGACTTCTAGTACCCAAATTAAAGCTTAAATTTCGCAGGGACCCAACTTTTAACCTTGGTAAAATTGGCGACACAATGTTAGTACTGTAGGCATATAATCATTGTTTTATAGAAATAATAAGCTTTATTTATAACACAGAAACTTGGCTCAACTAACAGTTGTTATTCTGCAAGGTCGTGTATACACAAATTTACTGCTAACCAGAAAATAAAAACAAAACTAAGAAATATAACCTAAAAATGACTTAAAATTAAGTTTATTTTACACAATTGTTTAAACTACCATATTCTTATTAAACTAGACTTATATCTTAAATTAACTTAATTACACTGTACAAATTTACTGGAACACAAAACAAAAATACAGTAGTTTATGTCATAAATTACCAAATTTCCATCAATACATAAAAGTATAGTGTGCCTGCCTCTCTTGCTACAGTATGGTCGATTTTTATTGTCAAGAAATGTTATTTTGACTGATGTAATATTGAAACTTAGTTGACACTAAAGTGACAAGCAGTCAGAGTCAGGAGTTAAGTGACATTTTGCTGAAAATTCAAGATTAAAGGGGAAAACAGCATTTCTGATGTTCTCAAAATGTTGCACAATCAAGAAATATGCTGCCTTCAGAAATACATACATACATACATACTTGACATTACAGCATTTTATCACTATTTCATGAAGATTATTTGAGTGCTTTTATTGTATTTAGTACTGTAGTATTGTAGCAATGAAATACTTAAGTAGGCAACCAGGAAACTCTTTGAAGCAAAAAAAAACTCTGCTCAAGTAGTTTAAAATATCTCATAACCTCAAACAACCTTTTTTTGCCAGCTAGATTTCAAGGTTGAAGAACTTTTATTGGCCTACTATATATAAAATATAGAAATTTTTTATGCTTAGTAAATAAGATAAGATAAGATATAATTTATTCATCCAATTTCTAACAATCGGAAAATTGCTTTCCTTTGGCAAAGAAAACAGTAAAACACAGAAATACAGAGCACAGACAAAATACACAAAAAATATGTCCTAATAAAACAACAGACAAAAAAAAAGTTTAAAATAGCCACAATTACCGGCGAGTTACCTGCTTATTAAAAATAGAAATAGAATTCGGAATAAAAGAGTACCTGTACCTAGATGTGAGAACGTGGTACACACAATCTTATACCAGACCTATTATAATTTAAAAATATACCGAGAGGGTGTGTTTTATCCTTAATTATCTTATTTACTTTCGATTGAGTCCGGCTAGTGTATAATGTTTCAATAGTTTCAATTACAGAGACCTCTCCTATAATACGTTTGGCAGCCTTAGTTATACGTTCAAGTTTAGCTATATTTTTTTCCGACATGTTAAAAGTTAAAATGCTAAGAAAAACAGATTTGTAAAATAAGATCCATATAGTCTTGTCAACATTAAAACAGCTAAGTTTTCGTAAAAAAATATAAGCGTTGATTTGCTTTGCGTCGTGTAATTTCTGATGGAGTTGAAAAATTAAGTTTGTGATCTATAATAGTACCTAAATATTTGTATTTGTTCAATAGATTCATTTTTAAATTTTAGTAATTCTAAACCATTTTGCTCTTTTCGGAAATCAATTAGCATCTCTTTAGTCCCTTCATTTTATTATTGAGCTCCTCACCCCTTTGCTCTTCCCTCCCCCATTTCAATAACCTTAAATACTGTACGACACTGCATTTACAGATTGTTTTATATCTGGATTGTAGATTAATGCCCACAGTATCAGTAGAAAGAATGTATGTATTTTTATTTGGTTTACATTATGTGCCCGGTGACCACAACAACCCTATTTGCCCGAAACGTAGTGTGTCATGGTTTTGTTAGGTCTTCCTCAGTTTTCTCACGGTCTATCACAGTATCCTGAGTGTCCGTGGGGGAAAGAGGCTGCTGAGTCCTGGAGGCTCACAGGCGCACTACGGTTCGGCCCATGGTCTACCACAGATGCCAATAAGTTCTCTCCCGGCACCGTCACGTTCTGATGGCGTAACTCGCGTTTCTCACATTTGGATCAAGGTCTGACACGTTTTTCATGGTTTGCCACTTGGCTTTCTACAGACACCAGGCAGCTTTGCAGCATGTTTGTACCCACAGTACAAAAAGAAGACCCTGGGGCGGCCCTCTTCCTAGCAGGTGCATCTTCTTCAGTCTCCTAAGCCTCTGGTTCAGTTTCCTGTTCGGTGACCGAGTCAGCAGCGCGTATCATGTCCATCCCGTTCACAGTCATCCCGTTCACAGTGGCCTGAAATGTTGCTGCTGTGGCCACCAGGAACATAGTGTATATCTATGCACTCAGTACCACTGTGAAACACTTTACACAAAAAGTATTCATACTGTAGTGGAAAAGAGAGAAGCTTTGACTGCCATTGGATCAGAGCCATATGATCGCTGTAGCTGTACTATGCACACAGTACAGTATAGTAGAGAATCACTTAGTTCCAGTTTGTGATATAATGCAAGCCTGTGGCTGGATCAAACCTTAACGTTGCGTGCACGTCAACTGTCATGTTAATGTTTCATGTTTTGTTGTGTCACTGAAAAAGATTGTCATTTAATATTAGGAAAGCGTACCCCAGTTATTTTACAGTTGATTATGGAATTTTTATCACTTTAGGGGTGTTGCCATAAAATTAGTAAAATGGTTGATTAGGCAGAGAAATATGTGCATAGACCTGTTCTACATTGGCATGAAATATGGCAAATGAACTGTGTATTAAACATGTTTGTTAAATTTCTTTCATTTTCTCTCTGACTAATCACTTCCATACCTTGTTTATCATTAATCAATTTACAATATTTATATTATTTAATATCTTGCATGGTGGTTATCAAATTAGTTATCACAAGTGATTTTTTTCTTATGTGTAAATATATCTAATTTGATTATATTTCTAAAGAGACAAAAAAAAAGAAATCAACTTCCCTTTACTTGAAAAAAATCGGCTGAATAGTTTTTATTTTATGATCAATTTTGTATTTTACTGAGATGAGGAACTTGCGTAATTTCCTATAATATCACTTTTCTTATACTTTGACACATCACATAAATTAAATAAATGAGACTTTGTAGTACAAATTGGGTTAAATGTGTTATGTTTTATGTTTATTGTCACATATATTTTACACACCCGTTAAATATCAACCATTTTGAAAAATTACCATTACCAGAATTGGGCTCTGTACTGGCATCCCATCCCTACTCTCCCTTCCTCACTCCCCCAACCCTGTGCGTTTATATACAATTAGTATGAAGAAGGCAGTTTTATGTACAACAGTTCAAATTGTTACAAAATGGTACATTCTATTTCTCAACACGTACTGTAAAACCAGAAACTTTCGCGAATCACCAATTTGGTCGTTTTCGCGACATAAAACTTTCGCGAATTGCAAAAATAGAGTACAAAATTTTTATTCCTTAATCCAGAGAATACTGTACTAATAATTGAAATACAAAAGTCAAAATTATTTTCTTATCTTCACTATTCTGTCGAAATTTCTGCCATAATTTGGAGGAAAAATGTGTTTATATGTACCCAATAAATGTAACTTAGACATATTGTGTCTTTTAAATTGATCGTTTTCTGTATTCTGTGCTGTAGTAACAACATTGGCATACTTCCAATACTGGTACTTTTCCAGTCTAGACCGATCGTGTGAATAAGCTTCACTGCCAACAGTACGAAATGTGCGTACTGTTGGCACCACAAAGCTTCTACTGTCAGCTAGCGAAATGCGCGTACTATCGGCACCACATAGGATACCGATAAGGTTATCGCAAGTGGAACACGCGCGAACAATTAGATTGACATTTCCTGAGATAACGTATGGCCTTTTCTCTTCAGTAGGGCTTAATGTTACTGTCCCACTTTTTATAAACAATTTGTAGGAAGACCAACCTGGTCTTGTAATACTTGATGTATTTGCTGCCCATCATACAGATGCCGTAAAAATGCGATGATGGACAATAATATGAAAATTATTTATGTGCCAGGCAACCCTCGAAATTGGGACGATAAGTCCTCGGCAAAAAAATTGCCGACGTACATTGCACTCGCCTCGGCACTACGTCGGCAATTTGTATTTTTTAGTGTCTCTCTAACTTATGCCCTTACTACAGCTAAAAGGGATTATCTATCATCAAAACTACATCAAACAACAGCTACAGAACAAAAGCTCACCTGACTAGGCCTAACATCGATCAAGTTCTAGACCTACCTATTTAACTATCTAGCAAGGGTTTGATTACACTTGTTATCTCTGATCATAAAAACCGAAAGGTCCACTGATTAATCTCAGATAAGAAAGTATAATACATGCTCCAAGTATTGAAATACACGCCATCGTGTTGGGATTCAATATTTCGACATTAATTATGTCATCATAAGGAATGATGACATAATGATGATCTCTGATCATTGTATACTACATTGTATCCGACTGCTAATTGGTTAATTGTGAGACTATTGCTAATAATAATAATATTGTATGCATAAGCTCTTTTCTATTTTGTTTTCAATTTTTTCCTTCACACACCTGATAAGGCGGGCATTGACTGCCAGCGAAAGCTTGTGTTGAATAAAGACTTTTAATTTTCTTTGTATATTGTTTAGACTAACACGGCTTCATTACCAATTTTTAAAAGGCATTACAAAGTAGAAGTAATCTCAAATGCAAGTACAGCAGTAAAAATACATCTAAAATTTTATTTTTAAATATAATTACATATTTTTCTGAGGAACACAAAAGGATAGCATGTGTCAGTATCCTTGTTTCTGGCCTTCAGTGTGTTAAAGTAATGGAAGGCCCTATATGTGCACTGATCTGTTAAAGTAATGGTAGGCCCTATATGTGCACTGATCTGCTAAAGTAATGGAAGGCCCTTATATGTGCACTGATCTGTTAAAGTAATGGAAGGCCCTATATGTGCACTGATCTGTTAAGTAATGGTAGGTCCTATATGTGCACTGATCTGCTAAAGTAATGGAAGGCCCTATACAGTATGTGCACTGATCTGTTGTGTTAAAGTAATGGAAGGCCCTATATGTGCACTGATCTGTTGTGTTAAAGTAATGGAAGGCCCTATATGTGCACTGATCTGTTGGGATAATTTCAGACTCTGGTTGAAATGCAGGGGTTTCCCTTAAGGTTTTTTTTTAACTAGCCAAATTACTGGTCCTCAATCCCTTTCACTAGCCACTATCTTACCAACTTCAAAAGGCCCAAGTACCATATTTGTGACATGCTAATCATGCTTGCCATCACCGATGAAGTAACACTGACGTTCTGTTGTCTCTCTATGAAATTATGCCGCGAAATATAAATACAGGAATCTATTTGTATGTACAGTGCACACAATACGATGTTCGGTTTTCCGGAAAGATCGGTTTGTGGAACATTTCTATTGAATCCTTTCCGAATAAGGTAGGCTAGTTAGGGCCTAGCCTAGACGCTAATATGGCTTAGCATAGCCCAGTCAGTGAATTTGGTATGACTAGCCTACGAAAAGTTAACATATTATTTAACATATAATACGTACAGTACCTGTTGTTTAGCTGTAGTGCACAGCAAATTAAATTACTGTACCAATAAAATGAATGCTTTTATATTGTTTTTATGTGCATTTTCGGTCTGACATTTTTTTCTAAACTGTAAACACAACACATTCTTCGCGGTCACGGTGTGAAATGCGTTGTAAATATCAGGTCGCGCCTCCTAAACTCTGCCCGCTAATTGGTTAATTTTTTTTGTGGGGTCATGTGGCTGGGAAAAAATCCCATGTGCTTGGCTGTCATGACATCAGATCGCCCAAAGTTTCATAGTGCGTGACAGCTTGCTGAATTTTTAATTAAACAAATTTATTAACATAATTAAGAAACCCTCGTGGTTTTGTTTTAGAGTCAAATCTAAAATAAATCTAACAAATCTAAATTTCATTCTCTGCAAATTTCCTCCGTAATTAGCAATGTTTTTGGGGATTGTGAGTGTAATTTACATGTAGACTGACATATGAATCTAATGACATACCAAATCCAAATTAAACGTCTACTAAAAAGAGCCGTCGTAGAAACAATTGCTTTGAGTTCCTTTTTCATTTCAGGTTGATTAAAATCAATTTTTAAGTATTCATAAGGCGATAATGCACTTTATTAAAACAATGGGAGGCGTAACTATCACTTTATCTAACATTTTACTGGTGTGTCATTTTAATTAATAGATAATCTCCATGACAACGCTATTGGGTCGTCCGGAAATCGTTGCGTTGTTTTGTTAACTTTTGTACCACGTTGTATTGTGGGATGGATATATGACATGGATGTTTTAACTTCATGGTGCTCACACAGACGGAAATCAACTTCTCCTTGTCGCTGTAACATGCGGAGAAGTTGATTTCCCTCTGTACGTCTAGCCATGGATTCCTCCATGACCTAGCTACTGCGTGATGTTCATCTGTTTGCCTAAAAATAAAATAGCGATCTTGTTGACATTATCTGTGTGAAATATTTTGTAAAGACATCGATAAAAGGTGAATGAGTAAAACTTTAGGTATTTCGTCAGACTTTCATTGAAATTTTAACTGGTCATGCGGACTTGTTATTGGGATAATTAACAGGTCCACCATGCATTTTACTAGCCATTGGCCGGCGGACCAGCGTTATTTCGAACCCTGAAATGTGTTTGCTACTGTATAGTTCACTCTTTTTTTTGGTAAAGACGTTTTAAGCTGCTAGTGATCAGTACCCAGGAATTCAGTATGGCTGTTTACGTGTATTTTTAACTTAATTGAAGACAGCATTTATCACTATTTATGACTTGACAATTAAATCAGAAAAATGATTTTCAGTTTTGTTTTTATTCTAAAATTGTTAATTTATGATAATATCAGTTGAAAAAGCTATAGAAACTAGTTCAGATTTGGATGCCCTCAATTGTGTTGACTGCTTGGCAGGTATAGTACTTGGTGATGAAGCGATGTCAATTGGTAATGTGACATTGTGTACTACTCTGTACATGATGTACTGTTAGTTAATACTAATGTCCAACACAGAATTGACAGGAAAGTAAAGGAAGTACTTAACAAGAACTCTGACTATTGTTAAGGATTTTCTCTGACCTTTGAACTCATAGATGATTAAAATTTAGGTGACTAACTCTTGACACCCATTTTAACCACTAAAAAATAGTTACAACTGTGTCTGTTCATTGTTCCAGGGTACTTTTTGCTGACAATGGAGCATATTCTAACAGATCTGTTATTGTTTTGTGTTCTTTCAGAATGGTTCCCAGTAAATAGTGGTGATTCATTGAAATTTAATTAAATCATCAGAGAAAGGTAAAAATATATAATATATTTATTTGAAAGAACAATTGCTTAACAGAACATAGGCAAGGTTGTGGTTGGAAGTTGTTGCTCATTGCCAAGGTAGATGAAGGATATGATGAAGATGATGGTAATGACAGTGACCACACTAGATAACTATATTGAATTAGGATACAGTAGATGAGGAGCATTTAATGGGAAAATTGTGCCGAATCATACAGATTGTTATTGTTTGATTGTTGAATTTAGTTTTGATGTACTGTAGCTTGTAAATTTAGGACCTCAAGGCCCATAACTTTTGCTTTGTCTTGGAAATAAATTTTTTCTAAACTGTCAATTGTATACACATCCCATACGAACTCCATTGGATTCGACTAATCATACCATAATTTTGTGTGTCAGTTATGAAATCATGTATTAAATAATTGAATTGTAGTAATTTACAGTAATCTGTTTAACTCTATTTAGAAACTACTACAATATGAACAATTTAAAAATTTTAAATGTAAGCGAATAGATATTTGAGAAAGCATTTTCTTGAATAACCCAAGAATTTGTAACAGCTATTATTATTCAGTTCCTAAAGATTATGGTTTTTAAAATTTGCTCTGTTTCAAAAATGATGGAACCTTGAGTGGTTTGTTGCAGTGGTTGCAGTGTAGCATCTCGACCTTGAGGTCTGGGTTTCAATCCTTTGTTGCACGTTCTGCTTGTGTCCTTAGGCAAGGCACCTTTTTTTTATACCTTTTCTAGTAAACCTGCCGCCCGCCAACAATCGAATAAAACTAACATTTTGTTTTTTTCGCCAATTGCCACACTCACCACTACGAAAAAAAGTTTTTCTTATGTTTACCGCTGCCTTGAATTCACCAAAAATATGATGTATCTTTTACCTAATTATATAAATTTAAAGCATTTAACCATCCCATTACTGCACTGTTTACATTGAACAATAACATTTTATTTTTATTTTCTCCTCCATGTGGGTGTTTTTGACAAAACCATAGAAAACAAAATTTTATTATTTTTTTTTCTAAACTCTGACGATTAAAAAAACTAGATAAGTTTGTGAAGCCAGGAATAAAAAATGTGTTGACGGTTGTCTGTGTTTACCCAGGAGTACAAGTGTGTGCCTGGTAAGCTTTAGTTTTGGTTCTCGTGGGTAAAGCTGACTTCATAAGGACTCCAAAACTATGAACACAAAATGTGCTGATTACAGCGGAAACATCAACTTTTTCCCAGGGAGGAGCCGAGTATGTAGTATGTCCTTGATCTATTATGGGAAGTGCTTAGAAGCCTTGTTGCATCATTTTATTATTTCATTCTCTTTCCTGTAGGAAAAATATGTCCATCCAACATTGTTTCTAATCATGTTGACTAATATAAAGTTAAAATTAATCAGTTTTCTTGAATGTTTCAATGACTCCCATTAAATATCTACAATGCATTTCTATAATTTGCCAGACAAATTGGTAAATTACATTTTGCTTGTTGAAGAGCTATCCTCCATTCTCAATCCAATTGAAATAATCAATAGTGGTGTGTGAACCTATTCATCAAATTTGCCAAGATAAACATGTATAAAATAAAAGCAGACTGTTTTTGAATCATCAAGTTATTGATTCAACTCTTTAACATACAAGGAACATCAATTTACAAAATAGAACACTAGAAGAAAATAATTTAAGGTTTGTCACTAGATTTAAGCTGGGCTCACATTAGATCCGAATCAAAATTTGGGCTGCTTTTCTGAGGCACTGAAGGCCGGTGTCTCTATTCGTACATACACTGATTCGATGTTCTGATTGGTTTGATGTGAATATTTGGATTCATTGTGATTGCACTTTTAGCATGGGAGTGAATGTGTGTATGTGCAAGTGCTTAGCAATATGTACAGTATGTGTGGAGATGTGGTTGTGGGATAGGAGTATTCTTTATGTGATTCACACCAAGTCTTGTTACCATTGGTGTCTTTCTGTTGTTGAATAGGGCAGTACTCCGGGAGACAATCTCCTACTCTTTTCCGAAGAGCGTACCATATTCTTTAACAAGCAAATGCCCCCCCCCCAACTGAAACAAGGAGAGCAGCAGATGGAGTTGAGCCGGGGACCAAAAGGTCTCAACAGTTCCACGATACCCCTTACAGCTAAAAAAATTAGAGCAGCAGATGGAATTGAACTGGGGACCAAAATATCTCCACGGTTCTGCGATATCCCCTCCAGCTAAAACAAGGAGAGCAGCAGGTGGAATTGAACCGAGGACAAAAATATCTCCACAGTTTCGCGCACACAGTTTAGCCAACCGAGATAAGATGCTGTGGAGACGTGTGTGTGGTATGGATGTATCAGTGGGAAAAATGTGAAGTGAAGTATGGATAATTTTTTGGAGGGAAAGTGACTAGCAGACCCAGAAATTTTTGCTGGCGGTATGAGTGGCAATTGGTCTAGGACCTACAGTATAGTCTGAGAAGAGGAGAGGGTGCGGTCCTATGTTCTAAGTGGGACGGGTTTGAGTGTTACCCTTTTATTTTAGCCATTTTAATCTCTTATCAAAAGGAATTTACACTTATATATTTTTGGCTGCTGCCAGGCAGGGATAACATACAGGTACTATATGTTCTTTTTACCACTTCATGGATCCACTACTGAGATTTAGATATATCTTATGAGATGGAACTGAGTATGGATATTATATTATAGAATACTATTTTTTCAATGGTGAATTTAACAGGAAAACTGAAATAGAACTACTATTAAACTTCTGTCTAGCCATACATTATAAAATGGAAGAAAGCTGTGTTAGGACAGCTGTTAGGCAACCGTATGGTAGTATTTCTAGGTTGCCAACAGATGTCTGCCTGACTGGTTGAAGTTTGTTTGAACAAACATTTCATGTTAGTCAATATTTTATATATCTGCGTGTACTTCCTTATACTTACTAAGAATTACAGTACTGCTTATATAGGAAATGAAAGTAGATACCTGTAATGATATTAACAATACTCATTGTACTTATTCATGCTTTGTGTTCTGTATGACTCTATCAGACGGAAAGCTTTATTTGTTTTACGTATTCCTTTTACATGCAATCGTAGTACAATTCTTATTTAGAGGATAGGGTGTGATGCTCTGTAGACTTTTTCTTAGTTTTGAGTTGCGAGAAAAAAAATCATGTTTGTTGGTTTATTGGTACGATTTAGACTGAAGGAAAAAGCTAATCACTAAGCTACAGTACAGTCTTAATACTATACTAAATTTGTCTTAAATTAAATTTGATAGTATCAAAGTTCCTAATCATCTCATTTGGGTTTGTTCACTAGATAGATAGATAAATAAATGGTTTATTCAATAAATTCACATAAAAAATACATCATTGCAGCAGAGCTGAATTGTGATGGTATTTAAAAAAATGTGACCCAAGCTCACAAATGGGCTGTAAAGTCATCAGATATGGAACAGAAAGATTACAATATAAGGTTTAAAATGAGGGGTCAACCATCTGAATTGGATACCTAAAACCAAAGTTAGGGTGGTTTGAAAATCAGACCTCTAAGGAAACCTCTTCGTTTTGAGAAAGCGGCCTTTAAAAAATGGTTTGAAAAAATAATAAAAGGAGGAGTAGTCAACAGATGGCCATAGCTACCACCAACTTCTTGTTGTCCAATAAAAATGAAATTTTGACTAGTTGTTCCAAACATATAATGCAACCCATACACATAATTTGAATTCGATAGTCTTTTTTTAAGGGGGACTAAGACCAATTGTAATAGGGGGAGGGGATTTTAGTATTTCTGCCAGATTCAGGACACCACAACGATGTTTAAACAGGTAACGTTCACTGTGCATACTACCACCAACTGTCCACAAGTGTGACATACGTTGTTATTGTCAAGTCTTTAACATGCCCACATCTGCCCCCCCCCCCTTTCTGTAAAACAGAAAATGTGTATCTACGTACTTTATATTGTACTAGTAAATTTTTCAGATATTGGAATTAATTTAGTGTAATCAATCGTTGCTTTAGTAATCATAATATAGTCAATCTATTACCAGCTCTTTCTCTTCCAACCATTATTCCCAACCACTATCACCTCTCCATACAGAAATTATAAGAAGTCAAATAAAACTGATGCTCACATACACTGGAACTCACACCAAGACAGCAGCAATATACACTACCACCACCCTCACTTCCCCCCCCCCCTTTCCATCATCATCGGCATTATCGTCTTTCATCCGATGAATGTACTTTCTCATCATCGTTTACGCCTAGGCTTAGTTTGATATCGGATTCATCTTCAGAGCATAAGCCTCCCTTCACATCAACGTCGAAATCATCCTTCTCTTCCGGCGTTAAATCTTCATCATCTGAAATGGTCCCTTCGTCTAGATATTTGTTGATTAGGTCAAATACCTTTCTGTTGTCGTCTTCATTGAAATCTAAGCATTTAACATCGTTTAAAGCGTCAGCAATTCGTCTTTCTACTTCACTACTTCTACATTTCGGAGCCATGTTGAGTGTGTGTCAAGAAACCTTGTCTGTATGGGATCCACGGAAAGTGTAAACAACAATCACTGGCCAATCAGAAGCGCGATTCTAAATCATGTGGTATTTGTAAGCCAATCATGTCTAGTTTCTTACAACCTAACAACATTGCTTGGGTTTTTCGGCTAAAAATACCATTCATTCTATTGGTTATTACAGCTTAAATAAATATAAAAGCCAGAGTTTAACCAATCAGAATGACTTATACATAATATTTCTTTATAAATAAGTAGAAAGAGGGCGTCAATTATTTGCTGAAATCGAAATATAGCCGACTTAAACATACAAAAAAAATCATTCTTTTAAGGTTGTCTTTCTACTGTTAAAATAAAAAACATTTTTCAAAGACAAACATTTTTAAAACAGGCCCCTAGTTGTTTTAATAATTGCACACATTTTAAGAATATGATTGTTGTAAGCAAGTATTGATGATCTTAAAGGAAGCATTGTTCTTTATCTATCAACAGCTGATGGTGGACAGGTGCTTAAGCTGTGTTTATAATGTTTCAGCATACTGTTATTTAAGTCACATACAATCAGATTAGTTAATCCATCGTTTTGAAATAATATATTGTCTTTAGCAGCTTGGGTCTCTAATTAGAAAAATTATAATAAAGGTAAGAGGGAGACATCAAAATATTTTCCTGATTGTACAGTAGGTAATGGACAAAATTTAATTTTATAAATAGAAAAATTCCATTTGTAGTGTGTTCAGTTGTGGTATATTAGGTGACCAAGTTTTTTGCATGGTATTTTTGACACAATTTTGGCCAGTATTTTAATATATAAATTCATTTTCTGCCAAGTAGGTTAAATGCATACCTCTCTGTTTTCTGCCTGTCTGTCTGTTCTTCTCAAAAACAATAATAATAATAATAATAATAATGATAATAATAGTTATGCAAAAACTAAAATGGTTAATAATAGTGGAGTTGTACACATTGATCTTTAGTAAGAAAGAGATGACACATTGAGGAACAAAGGTCAAAGGACAAGTGTAAGGTCATAGCAATCTATAAATTTCCTTGAAGCTTACCCCTAGAGCATAAAAGAAAACATTTAAACAACAGTGCGTATTATTAGGTAGTCAGGCACTGGGCAAAGGTATGCAGTGCACATTTGCAGAACTTCCTGTCTGAGTGTCTTTCAGATGTGTAATATACACAACTTGATAAATGATATTTTGTATCGAACAATTGCACTGTATTTTTACCAATGATTTAAACTACCCAAAATTTGGAAATTTCTTTCTACACTCATTTTTTACCACTAATTTGTCCTTTTTTGGCATTAGGTCAATTGATTTTAAAATGATATTATATTCACCCAGTATTTCACTCTACTTCAGTACACAGTTCTGTTGCTTCTACTGTAATTCCTACTTTCTCAAAATTTATGCTGATATTGTACTTGTAAATTGATGTATTTTTGACAGCGCTGCATTACGGACTTCTGAAAGTGTACAGTGTATTTGATCCTCCTTAACCTTCTTATAATTCAATCATTGTATTTAGTCAGTGTCATCGCAAATGAACCCATCAAGAAAATATGTATTTTCATCATAATGAATTTTTAATAGCATGGAAGTTATTCTCTAACTCTGTCATGATAATAAAAAAAAAAATGCGTGTAAGTTACCTTTCGGAGTTGTAGTTTAGTTTCTGGGAGCTTTTGATGACATCTCATCATCTTCGTCAGCCGTTTGAATCTGGCGGTTAACCGGCACATCAGCATTGATGTTCGTGTGATGACGAAGCAGGCTATTGTATATGGGTGGTAATAATTAATTTTGTTTGTTGTTTCTATTGTTTACTGTTAGGATTATAATAAAAAATAGATAAATTAGACACAAGATGATTTTTATGGGACATTACATTGATTTTTTTGCAGTCTTTTTTTTGTTTCCATCACACTTAATTTATTTAAGCTTCCTTTATTCAAGGTGTAACAATTTTCTTTATTCAGGGTGTAACAATTCAGTGACTAGCACTGCTTTCCAAGGAAGCCCTGGTACACATTTATAGTAAAAATTTACAGAAATATGTTTGCAAATGTACAATTAAAATTAACTAAAATGTAAATTAAAAACAATGATACAGTAGACTAGAACTAAAATGAAAGCAGAAAAACCAAAATAAAAATTACAAGGTAAACTAAACTCAAGGAACGGTATTAATGAATACAGATAAACAAAGCCACCTTTTTTAAATAGAAGGAGAATCAAAATTATTACGAATGTTGTAAGAAGACTGTGCCAAAGAGGAGCAGCTCATCACTCTGGTATGAATAGTTTACAGTTAGCAAATGACCTATGACCTATGTTTTATTTTCATTAATAATCATTAAAGATGTGTTCAATAATACCAGGTACTCAATTCAAGAGTATTAATTGGCTTCTCATTGAAGTCCTCTCAGATGCACTTTATACTATACAGTATACAGTAATTCAATCTGTGGAAATTGTATTATGTGGAAACCATAATTAATCATTGGAAGAATGTTTTTCTTCTTGAAAAGTCTGTTAATTTTAAGAATGACTATTTTATCAATTTGAATTTTCTGGTGTTTTATTATTTTGGATGTTACTGCAAAGATTTACAAATAGGCTATGTTTACATAATGCAATGAGGTCAAACATCCACATCCTTGTTCCACGTTCAATATTTTAGTAGGATGATCATTTTTAGAATAGAAATAAATGTAAATGAATTGATAGCATGATCCACTGGGATGCTAAGCAGTGTTGTAAAACAAGCTCTGAAGGAAATAGTCAAAACCATAATAATCCAGACAGCTGATTCGGCATTACCAGATAGTCTATATATGGGATAATTCAAACCCGATTGATCTTGGACACGTGGCGTGTTGGCTTCCTAAAATCAGCAATACATTTTTGGTGATTTTTCGTAAGATAAATGATGATACAGTATAAATTTATTAGATTGCAATAAGATTTATGAAAATAAAATCTGAACATTAAGAATCAAAATTTGAACATTGTAGATTGCAGAATTTTAAATGTTTAGGGAAGAACAGTGAATGAAAATTAGAAAAGAACATTTGAAGATGTCATACAAGGAAATATTGTAAGATCTGTTCCTTACAATATTCAGTTTGCTAACAAGTTTTAAAGATTGACTTAAAAGCTTCGACATGTAGATTATAGCTTGCTTTACTTCATTTTGAATATCCCATTAGGAAAGACTGTTAGATATTTAAGCCAAAAGCTACTATAAAAATCAAACTCTCGAAATGCTTATTTCGATAATGTCAACTTGACGTCACTAAAGTCGTCAATTAAAGATGATCCGTCCTGGTAAGTGTTTTATTATGTTACAGGTATTACAATCAAAAGTTCTTTGTTGTTGTCCCTTGTTTAGCTTATAGCCCATATGTGTAGTAGTGATTCCCATCTCTATTCTTCCAGTTATTTCTGTAGCGGCTGCAATGCAAAGTACATTTATTTATAGGCAGTTGTGCTTTTCTTGGTAAGTCCAATGTTCAGATTTTTAGCAATGATTAATATAATTTACTTTATTGTCATAGTCAAAACATGGGGGCTTTTGGTCAATGGCTTTCTGGTTGATGGTTTTTAGGGATAACTACTGTATAAAGTTACTCCAAGTTCCCTGTTGTGTAGTTATCTGGGGGTTGTGTTCGATTTCGTAAGCATTTGGAAACGTACTGAGCATTCAGTACTAAAACACATCAGGTAAGGCAACATCAATTTGTATTAATACAGTAATAAGGAAGCAATGTTATTTGTAATTTTGAGTGGGAGTTGGTGTGAATATTTGCCCTTCCCTGCATTGAAATTCATTCAACACAACCCAGTACACTTCCTATTCCTAAGCACCAGACATTCAAGGATTGACATTCACAAGACAGATCAAAGGTCACTTCTGCCTTCCCATACTATCCTTCCCTAGAGTAGTCACTCTGAGATTAGCTAGACGTGATCACAGCAGACCAAACTTGATAATCCAACTCTTTCCCAGACAGAATCTATTTCAACTGTTTCCCAGGATCTGTCAAGTACTATAAAATAAATATAACATTATTATTCCCAACACCCTTCAATTGTTCATCCTCATATCATTTGTATACTGTATGTATTCATACACCATAATTAAGAAAAAGTTGTCAATTTAAGAGAAACAATAGCTACTGTAATGAACTGTAGTATAGTACACACACATCTAAAACAAAAACCAAAATGATGTACTGTGTGGTGACCCATAGGAACTAAATCTTTTTTGACACATAGGAAGTAAACTTTTAGCAATCTGACCCACAGGAAGTAAATGTTATGTATGTTATTTTTTTCTATATATATAGTTGTATATAATATATATAATATAATATATATTATATAACATATTATTTACATATATATGTATATTATTTATGTATTTATATATATTATTTACACATATATATAGCTTTGCGAACAGTTACTTCAGCTTGGTCTGTCCAAGTAAGTTTTTTATCAATTATGGTTCCTAGATATTTATATTTATCGACTTGTTCAACTTCTGATCCATTGATTTCAAGTGGGTCAATTTTGGGTTTTTTAATTCTAAAATCAATTATTAATGTATATGTACGTATGTATACGTATATGTATATATACACGTGTATATGTATATATATATATATATATATATATATGTACGTGTATATATATGTATATATATGTACGTACATAACTTTTTAAGTTATGTATCATGCATAGGAACGTTGACGCCTGCAAGGCTCTGGTTTAGGTATGGTTTTGGCTGATCTGCGATTAGTGTTGTAATGTACAGTTATAGAGTGTTAGACAAAATGAAATTAACTTATTTTTGTATAATATATTTGTAAACAATATAACTTTTAGTAGAAATATTAATTAAAGCATTTATAAAGCATGGATAAATTAATGTAGATTTTCTTTTACTTCTTGCAGATACACCATAAAAGGCTGTATCAAGTGAAATCATAAGATCAAACTGATTGTTGGACGTGGACTATGCCACCACCTCCACCGCCCCCTGGACCTCCCCCACCACCAACTTTTAATCAAGCTAATACAACTCCTCCTGTTCTATCAAAAAATGAAGCAAAAGGCAGATCAAATCTTTTAAGTGAAATTCATAAGGGTAAAAAGTTGAATAAGGCTGTCACTGTTGACAAAAGCAAACCTGTCTTAGGTAAGTATCTTATAATAATAATAGTTTCTTCATATTCATTTTTCTGCTGTGCTTTTTCATTACCAAACAACCTTTTACCTACTGTACTTGATGGATCGTTGGCCAATTCGATTCTATGGAGAACTCTACTGCGCAGCGTACCCATTGGATTGTTTTCAATGATGATTTGCAGATGGCGTCACTTAAGAAAGTGCTCACACTAGCTGAGATGGATGGATTCGTCAACAGTGGTTATCTGGTTTAAGCTGGTATCACTGTAGGCATTGCCAATGAGTTATGAATTATATTTATATGCGAGGCACTTTCGACTGATGTTCATGATACAGACTCCCACCAGTAAGTGTGCACACACACCAATGGTTGGCCACCAGCCGATGGAGTATGTGCTCTCCCAGTGGGAGTATTGAATCTTAGCACTGCACTACAAAAACAAAAATCCAAAATTTGGACACTCCAAAAGAATTAATCATATTCAAGGATCTCATGTTTATAATGATCAACCTTTGATTTTGTACTTAGCACTGTTCTTATGTACTAAGTCAGCAATGATTTACAAAGCTGTGATTAATTTATCACCCTTTACTCATCACATTTTTCTGTTCATCTCATTTCAGGAAATGCCAAATCTTCAGGAGGAGGTGGAGGAGGTGGAGGCGGCGGAGTCAGAAGTAACACAGGCAGTGGTGGCGGTGGTGGAGGAGGTTTTGGTGGTGGTGGTGGTGGTGGAGGAGGTTTAGGAGGACTATTTGCCGGTGGAATGCCTCAATTAAGGAAAACTGGTAATTTGCCTGCATCTAGATCAAGTAAATTTTTATTTTTTGTTCATTTTCTGTTTTCTGTTTGTGTCTTTTAGACAAATTTATGTTTCTGTTATATTTGGACAATTTGATTTGATTTGATTTGATTTTTATTTGATTTGAAGATTGTGATGACAATATAATGAGCTACAGATATTAGTTTTATAGCTTGTTACTTAATTATGATAAATATTTTAATTGAAGCTTTCTTCATTCAGTAATGATTAATCTTTGTTTGCTTCAGGTCAAGGTCCTACTCCTCCCAGGGCAAGGGCGCCACCTTTTGTACCAAAGTCAAATGTAAGCAGTAATAGCGGACAGTTTAGGCCGCCAGCACCAAATTGTCCACCACCTCCACCTGGAAGTCGACGACCTGTACAAAATGGGGCTAGGAATACAGGACCTTCTCGTCCTCCCCCGACGCAAAGAATGAATAACTTTGCACCTCCACCACCACCCCCTCAAACCAGTAAAAGTTCTGTGGCACCTCCACCACCCCCAGATAGACGTCCCATTTCATCACATAACCAACCCCCGCCACCTCCACCTCCATCACAAGACAAAAAACCAGTAAATGGTATAGGTAGGCCACCACCACCACCGGCTGGACCTCGTGGTCAACCACCACCACCACCATCAAGAGGATCATCTACTTTAACTAATGGACCTGTACCAGCAGTACCCAGAAGAGAAGCAAATAGAGCTCCTGAAAGAAGGCCTCCCCCAACCCCAGCAAGGGCAACTGGTCCTCCACCTCCTCCCCCTCCATCAAGAACAGTATCTTCAGCTTCTAGACCAATGAATACTCCCCCACCACCACCACCTCAAGCAGCACGGCCGCCGCCGCCACCCAGAGGAAGAGCATCATCAACATCTGGTCCACCACCACCTCCAAGAGCTAGACCAAATTCTATGGCTGGGCATCCTAATAATGCGCCACCACCACCACCTCCAAGCAGGGACAGACCTCCATTGACACCTTCAATGAATAACGTAACAAATAATAATCGTGAGTAATAAATCATTTTTCTCTAGCATTTTAGATTTAGGCAAGTCGAATGGCTTAGGGTTAGGGCAGGGCGCCGCAACCTACAGCGATAATATTGGCGCTGGTTCTAATAGCATTGCTCGCCTATGGTACTAGTGGTGGCAACAAGTCTTCCCGGATAAGGACTCTAACCATAGGCCTAGTGTACACAATATGTTCTTTGTGCACTTTAAAGAACCCAGTACTTCTCCATTTAGCCTCTTGGCAGCTGATTGGACATGATTTGACCCTTAGGGGAGAAGAAAGTAAGAGTAAGTTGGTGCTCGTCTGTGTGCATTTCAGCCTAGTTAAAGCTGCAAGTGACGGGTTATTTCCAACCTCTACCTTTTATCTTTACCTTTTATAGTATGATTTCTAGAGGTTGTTATTGCTTGGGTTGAATTGAAAAATAAGGTCACAACCTGCAAAATAAGCTCACAACTTGCAAAACAACCTGCAATA
Source organism: Anneissia japonica (assembly GCF_011630105.1). Taxonomy (NCBI): domain Eukaryota; kingdom Metazoa; phylum Echinodermata; class Crinoidea; order Comatulida; family Comatulidae; genus Anneissia; species Anneissia japonica. The sequence continues at coordinate 634,890 of NW_022709610.1, read as the reverse complement.
ATAATGAAAACATGGTGACAGAAGCTTTTCCTCCATTGGGCCAAACCTCTGGAACACACTTCCACTGGAAATTCAAAACTCACCAAAACACTGACTGTTCTTTATATGATATACCTAACTTCAACTGGCATCTTTCAGCACTTTGAGGCTATTTTTTGCATTAGGCACTTTATAAAAGTATTATTACCATTTATATAATAATGTATTTGAAAATATACAATGTTTCAGATCCTTTCGAAAGTCGTTTTAATTTTCGATCTATGAATGATCTACCACAACCAGAAGTTTACAAGAATACAGCAAAAACCTACCCAAGCAAGTCAAGTAGACAAAGTGAGTAGACTCTGCATCCCAGTAATAGAGAAAGAAAACAAACAATTATTATAAACTTGCGTTGCGTTGTACTGCAAGTTTATATTAGGCATTTTTCGTTTTGACTACGCGGCCAGTCTACTACGAACTAATGGACCGTGACTGCAGCGTATTACACCAAGAGCTGTTTTCGATTTTTTAGGGCGACTAGGACGACGCAGCACATGTACGTAGGCCTACGGAGGGGAGTTAGTCGACCATGGTTTTATTACCAGGGGACAATGTTCCCTTGGTTTATATTTGAAAAAGAAAATGTGAAAACAAACTTTAGTCAAACACTGAATACAAAATAAAAAGTTTCCAGAAAACACTGAGTGATGTTTCGCTGTTGGCTATGATCTAGGCCTACAGGCTAGGCCTAGCCAAATGCAATGATGATGTACAAATAAATGTACATAACAATTTTAAACAGAGGTATTTATAAAGCAAGGCTTGATCCACGATATCAAGGCCGCAGATGCCCTAGCTAGCGGCACCAAATAATGTGTTTCTCCTACCCAAAATCCACCCTGACAAGGCTAGGCTAAGCCTAAGGCCCTTTTTTTCACTATCCCCTGATTTACCTAATTTTATGTTGTGACTATTTATTTCTCATTTATTGTATGTGTATAAATAGGCCTTCATAAAACATTTAATTATTAATTACTCACTTGTTTTGTTTATTGTTAATTACTCACTTGTTTTAATTCATTATTGAACAAACAATGCTCGATCGTGGATGCAATGAAAATTGCAACCCCAACAAAAAAAATTACAAGCAGTTTGCCAAATGATCCGGTGATCTGATTATTCAATGTTAGGGTAGTCGCCACTACGCCAAATTCAGAAATTGGGGAAGTCGCGGAAGCTATCACAACGCCGATTTAGCCAGTAAGGTTTGTGAGCATGCGCAGATATCTGTTACACTTTATTAGTTCATAGTAGACTGGCTGCGTAGTCAAAACGAAAAATGGCTATTATTAAATTGTTGCTAAAATTGAATAAACCATCAAGCCTACTAACATTACTAAGAAGGCAAGATGTTGTCATCTTTAACATTCATTTTAATAAGCATTGAATGAGTGATTTAAGTAGTTGCTCAGCTTGGCCCACCATTGCAACCTATGTTATAGTTATTATGAATATGTGCGATTGCTGTATCATATATACATATATTGAATGTTGTATACTACAGGTATGAACATTTAGTATATACACATATTATTGGCGCTAATATCAATACAAACTAACTACAACTTACCAATATTTTAGTGTGCATTTAATCTAGTACAGTAGTTCTAAAAGTGATTCAAATTTAGATAGACATTCAAATACATTTGTTTTTACACTTTAAAATACTGTACAGTATTTTCTAGTGTAATCCCTCCTCGAATTGTTGGTCTACTGTCAACATGCTATTTAAAAGTTTCCTTTCCAGTGGTTTGCTTATAACTGGTTTTTCATCAAGATTACTCATAAGTTGATGAGCTATACCAAAGGTAGACTTAAAACTACAATACTTGTAGCAGAACATTACATTATGGATGAAGGTTAATAACAGATTTGAAACATTGAAATTTATAGTAAAATATAGCTATTTAGTCCAATAAAGAATGTAATTAAAAAATGTGGATGAAACAGAATTGAATTACCAATTATATATCAGCATAATTTCACTTACAAAAAATATTTTTTATATGAGTGATTTTTAGAAATTATGAACTAATATTTGTACTATTGACAAAAGCAAATGATCGAAAATATCAGTTGGGCAATAATATAATATTATATAAGAGTATTGTTAACATGTATGTGTCCTTTCCATGCCTAGCATTTCCTCTGTCTATTTAGCATATTTTCTGTCTATTTAGCTGTTCCAGAGCTAAAAAGCAGCAGAGTATGAGCTCAAAGTTGATCTGCATCAAAAACCTATTCAGGCAAAATATTTATTCATTTTAAATTTCTTTTATGTTCATTTCATTTTTCATTTTTCTGAGAATTTGACATTTTTTTGCAAATTCAAATTTTAAATGTTTTTTTCAATTCTTTTAAACCAACAAACTCCAATAAATGTTTTGTTTTTCAGATTTTCTACTTCATATTCTAGATTTATTAACTCACTGATAAACTATTTTTGGTTTTTTTTTTTGGGTATTTGTTGCATTCTTTTTAATGGACCATTCCACTAAGCCTCAGGTATTGTTGCTAAGGTTCCATAAAATGATAGCGTAAATGTATGTAAACATTATGTTTGAGACAAGCACACACCTGGCCCTGTTCTTATTGTTGTTAAAATTTATTGACACTTTGCAAAGGTCCTTTCAATGAGGAAAAATGATCCAAAATTTAATTGCTACTTTTGGTTCCTCCTTTCCAATACTTTTGGGATTTTTTTCTTCTTTTGACTATCGCACACTTTGTATTAGGTGTTTTGAGTGATGACTCCACCTCTTATGAACAAGGTATTAACGGTGAGTTTTATGTATCAGTATAAAGCATGCATTCTCTACTCTGCATGCATTCATTGCAACGTTTCTGCATGTTTTCTTTTCAATGCTTCCAGTGGAAGTAACTTGCATGTATTCCCTATGCAGTGCATTTCCACGCATGCATTCCCATTATATCAATTATGATACCATGCATGATCATTTTCACAAATTTATTGATAATGTTATTTTGCCTACTATTTTTATTTTTAAAAATATTTTTGCAATGTTGCATTTTTAAACCAGTGCTTCATTGACAGTTACGTAAAGTGGTTGATGGCAGTATGTATAAATATAGTTCATTGTGAATATTTGCATAATAATAATGATAATAATAATTATAATGATAATAAATAATAATAATAATAATAATATTATAGTTGCTTAATTGGGGATCTGCTTCACAAGTGGATCACCTCTTGTTATTGTCAGAGATCTTTTTTATTTTTTAATTCTACATTTCTCCCCATTTCTCGTTCACGAGCTACATACGTGTCATCTTCAACAGACATTTGGCTTGGCCTGGAATAGTCTCAATAAGCTTTTCAATGTGCTAAGTCATGTGTGACGTCATCTTCGATTTGACATATGCTAAAATCATGCCTATTTTTAATCAGTTATAGCTCCTAAGGATGAAAGGTGACCCCCAATTTTTATTACATATTCTGAAAGCATGAGTTGTAGATATGATTTTATGGCTCATCGGACATTGTGACAACGTCATATTGCCGTCTGAATTCAATAATTGCGTATTTTATCAATGACGCCCTTTTCTAAAATACGCATTTGAGTGTATCTCACTTATCCTTGTTTGATCGTCTCCCAAATTTCAATATGTTATAGCTGAGACAATTCTCTTTCGGAGGTGTGCCTTTAATTTTTCATTCTGATGACGTCATCCTGGTCAAAATGAATGATTTTTTGGACCCCCTCATTTTTCTTAAAATGCTCAAAATTATTCTTTTTTAAACTAAATTATAGCATGTTATAGGCCACTTTGAGCGTTCATAAACCCTCAGGGTGCAAGCGCACCCTGAGGGTCAAAGTTCAAATGTGCGGCGGATCACCACTTAACTCATCATCAGTGACAAGTTCAAATCTACAGTAGTTACAAAGAAAGGTTGTGAGGTTTTTATCGCCAAAATAACTTTCCGAAGTAAAGTACAGTGGCGTGATGCCGATGATATCTCGCTGGCTAGAAAGGAAGGGGCCCTTAAACTTAAGGGGCCTGGGGTATTAATTGCCATTTTTTCACCAGGACTGTGGGGATTTTTATTGAGCAGAATGTGTAAAGTAAACCATCAAATATGCCCTTAAAACATTCAAAATGCTGGCCTCACCGCAGTTTTATGTGGCCCCCAGAGTAGAAGGGCTCAAAGAAGCCTAAGCCAGGACCACTGGTGATTTAACTTACAAATAAAGTAAAAAAAAAACTTTAAAAATCTACAGAGTACATATTATTTGCTAAATTTTCTCCTGTGACTACATCGGATATACAGTCTAATAATTAGTTTTTCTTTTACACTTAAATCACATTACGAGAGACTTTTAGTATTTGAAGATAAAATCGCACTTACTAATGCCTTGCTTATTTTAGACCAATACCTTTATCTGCATCAATTTATATCTTTGTATCTTTTCCAATTTTCAGTTTTATTAATTTAATAATTCATAATAAGAATGTTGGGAACCAGTTTAGGACACCATTCTCTGAACACATCAACATGGTTCAGCGCTTCCACTATTCTTCATTGATGACACTCTTTATCAACAATATTAATAAAGCGTTAATAACATTTATATTAATAGAATTATTAATCTTGTATTCAAAACAAAATTTATTATTATGGAATTTTCAGTTGACGACACTTAAAGATTCTTCACAGTCAATAGTAGCTCCAGATGGGTTTGGTGGGGGGGTACAAATCAGAAATGGGGTTCGAACCAAGAGATCTCCTAGAGCCTTAGGCTGGGTCCTGGAATACATTCCCCTGTGGGGTTCATTGCATGAGATTTTGATGTTTTAGGAATGGACCAAATGCAAGTGGCTTAAGACCACAATGCGAGTGATTAGAAATGAAAATTATATTGTTTAGATTGGCAAATTAATAATTTTAGTCGGGCGATCTCTTTGTGGTGTCGGACATTGGGGTGTTTCTACGCTTGTCAGACACAGTGAATTTGGCCCCCTAATTTCGCAGCCACTGGGCAGTGGAATTGGCCCCCCCTAATTTCGCAGCCACTGCTCAGTGAATTTGGCCTCCTAATGTTGCAGCCACAGCCACTGCTCAGTGAATTTGGCCCCTAATGTCGCAGCCACTGCTCAGTGAATTTGGCCCCCCTAATGTCGCAGCCACTGCTCAGTGAATTTGGTCCCCCTAATGTCGCAGCCACTGCTCAGTGAATTTGGCCCCCCTAATGTCGCAGCCACTGCTCAGTGAATTTGGCCCCTAATGTCACAACCACTGCTCATCATACTTACACAATAAGCTATGCCTTATGAATATTAATGAAACTTAACATAACCAAATTTGATTGTAATTTAACATTAACCAACAAAAATATAATAATTTCTTCTCGAACTGAAATTTACCATCTCCACCTACACTCAAGTTGACCCATCCTGGTTTTTTTTAATTACAAGTGTGTTCTTTTGTTACCTCATGAATTATGTAAGGAGATAGCAGTTATTGGTGTTTTTGCCTTGTTGGTAGCATTTAGAGGCTGTCTGTTCTTTGTTGCTAGTAATAATTGTTACTTACAATATAGTTTGAGACATAAAGTAAGTATGGTATGGGGAATTATTGTTGTGATATTTGTCAACATTTAGAAGTGTTGCGCATTGTCATATATATTGTTAATAATCATAGTCAATATTGCTTGTTCATCATGAGTAATAAGATTTATAGGATGATATTAAATGGCAAAAGTATTACTGTTACTTTTCTTGGTAATAAATGTTTTATTTAACTATTTTCTCCAGGTGTGAAGCGAGGTCCTCCACCACAACCTCCCGTCCGCTAGATTTCCAGGCTAAAATGTTACTGTCAACAGATTTATGCATCGTAGACTACATTCAGCCCACAAGCCAAAGCTTCAAGAATGAATTACGTTTGGGTTTACAGACAGGCGATGTTGGCATATTTTGATACGTGTCTGGTGCATGACGATCCAGCTACTGCGGCATGGAGAAAGGCTGTTGAATGTGCGATGCAAATTAGACGGTGGTTATGCATTTGGATCAGTATAGGACTATGATTTGTCTGCATACCCAAAGTATTTCTACTGGATGAACTTTGATCCTGACCTACAAGCAGTTCGATTCCAGATCCTGAGGTCAGCATACTAGATTGTTGGTACTGTTCAATGCTGTGCTGGCCTGTCTAGCACTTGGTTGCTAAGGTACAATGGTGTCCTCAACATTGATTATCTGGAAGTATCTTATGTACATTCTACTTACAATGCAACAGACTAAATGTATTAGCAGTCTCTGTGAGGTGTAGGGATCTGCTGATAAGTGTAGCAGCAAGCTATGTGAGGTGTAGGGATCTGCTGTGATGCATGCCAAAGTTCAGCGAACCATGGCTGTTTTCAGTCACATAATTTGGTTTATTGACAAAGTTGTGTCCCAAAATGGCAAAGTAAGCTAGGTAACGGATTTGTCTCTTTGCCTCATTTTGCAATACACACAATAATATTTAACAAGTTCTGAATGCATAATATTAATGACTTTAAAAAGTAATTATTTTTTAATTATGTTTTGTAGAAATTTATATATATATAATAAATACATATATATATATATAATTATATATATATATATAAAAAGAGAAAAACATTTTCTCTTTGCTAGCCTGTATTACCATTATCTGTAAATACTTTTGGAAAATCACTGTATATTATTTACTTAATTTTTTTGTTGGTTGATATGTTTGGAATTTACTAATTACCTAATGATTAGGAATGGGATCCCTTTACTCTCCCAATATATATTTACTGGATGTTCCAATTTGGATCAACAGATTTTAGCATTATAAAGATGATAGAGACTGTCCTTGTAAGCAGGAATCAATAGTTAGTTTACAAAAGCCTTACTGAGACTATTGCTTACAGTGTGTCATGTTTGACCTTTGAAAAGCTACTCCGTCTCACAGGATGTACCCACAGCTATGTCATTGTTATTGTGAAGTCAGGATGTTGTGTGGTATTATTTGGCATTTCAGGATGTTGTTGTATGCAGCGAGAACTAGTGAAATATTCCATGGAATTGTACATTTTATCTTGGGCTTCCAATTCTTTGTCTTCTTTTGTATGGAGTAGGGAATGTTGTAATATTACTGTTATGGGGTTCAGGACTGGTTTGTAATGTCTATTATGGGTCCTAATTTGAACTTTCCTGTACTTCCGTTTATTTCAGGTTATGATCCCCACCATAATAATGTTCTCTCTGCAATACTATTATTGTATATTTGTAGGATTATCCAGGAATGAAAAAGAATACATTAATTAATTTGGTTGAATTGAATATGTCAGTCTGTAAACACGAGTGTTAAATATTCTGCTTTAAACTCGCTGGAATTGAACAATTTCTTGGTATTGATGTTGAAATGTTATTTATTTTTGCATTAAGCTGGGCATTGTCTGCACCTGATGGTCTCAATGCCATGACACGCACACAACGCATCTTAATGACGATGTGAGAAGCAGAGATGTCGCCGTTCGTGCGCCATGTGGGTCTGGCTTGCAAAGTACTCTTTAATATTTGCACAATTAAAACATAATTAAGTATATCTGCTCCAAATTTAATGGTAAGCAACCCATACACACCCTAACACATTCACCCCTCCCACAAATAACATTTTTTATATCAACTGTTCATGCACATTTTAGAAGTGTAGGTTTGTGCTTGAACCAAATCTTAGCAAAAACAAAACTGTCTTTGTAGGAATTTATGGTTAAGGCCTATTTTACACAAAATGTGACAGTAAGAAACAAACACATTTTATCCATTTTGCAACAAAAATCATCACATATGCAAATGTTGTGTGGTTGGTTCTGCAGTCTGCATCTCAGCGAATGATTATGAGAATCACCGATAATAATAGTTTGACATGTCGCTCTGTTAGTGTTCAGTGTAGATCATCATAAAGAATATACAGTAATAGGTTCTATTTTTCATGTTGCTGTTGTGCTCGTGTGTAAATAGGCCTTAATGGTACAAAATGTTTTTGAATGTGTTTTGTGATAGGATAATTTAAAAAGGTTTCCTTGGGATGAAATCATTGATTTAGAAATTTCATAAGGACGGTTTTTTAAATGATATAGTTGACATAATTTAAAACTCTGTATGACAGAGGGTGGTCGTAGCATTTGGTGACACAGGAATCCTATATGCTGCTTGAGAAGCCAGACACTCATGCAAGAGTGGTACAGCTGCCTAAAGCAGGATGATGTCATTGCAGGATTATCAAATGTGCGCTTTGGTATATTTATAAGGCAGTGTATTTTGGAGGTACAGACAGTCCTCTTATATTGGTAACCATGTACTGTGGTTGTGGACAGTGGCTGAATCATGTGTAAACATGTGCTCATTGTTTCACTCAATTTGTTATCTTAACTGCATTAAATTAAAAACTCTGTGATATTTTCTGAGTACGTACTTAAAATAACTAATGTTTGCAATTGCCATGTTTTTACTTTAGATCTGAAAATTGCAATATTTAGTTAGAATTCACATTTTTCTGTTAAGCTCATGAATGGCATTTTATTGTAAATATACAAGTAGAATCCTTTAAAATACAGATTCATAATCCTTCACAAATTTGTATCATAATGAATCTATTCTAACGTATTAGGTTGGTTGCCATGACAATTGCGATGATGGCAACACAGTTGATTCAAGTGGAATTAAATCCATCACACAATCTAGCAAGAAATGTTTTTTTTGTAGATTTGTTTCAATTGTCAATCACATGTACACTCTTTAATTGTTAATACAATTACAAATATACTTTAACATTCTTTTATGAACTACATTAATGTCATAATAATGAGACCTGTGATAAATATACTGCAATATAGTATATTATTATAAAATCAAACAGAATTATAATTCAGTTCAATTTTATTGCTTCATCATCAATTCCAATTAATACAATGCAACGATAAATATATAAAAGGGGTAATTTTTAGCTATACAGTAATAGGTCCTACATAAGAAAAGTGGTTCTAGTGTCAAAAGGAAAGGATGTGGTGGGATGGAGAGCAAGGTTGTATGAAAGGCAAAGAGCAAAGGGAAAAAATTAAGTGTGAAATGGAGAAATCGAGCATGAATAGGTTGGAAAGCAGAATGTCGTGAATTATGTGATGGAGGTAGATAATGGAGGAGGAAGAAATGAAGGGATGTTCAGCTGTCTAGTGGATTGAGTTAATTCAGTTTATTTTAACAGCCTCAGTTCAGTTTATCATCCTGAGTTTGCTCAGACAAATTACAATGTCCGTATAAGCCTGTATTAGGCTTAGCAGCCTCAGTTCAGTTTATCATCCTGAGTTTGCTCAGACAAATTACAATGTCCGTATAAGCCTGTATTAGGCTTAGCAGCCTCAGTTCAGTTTATCATCCTGAGTTTGTTCAGATAAATTACAATGTCCGTGTAAGCCTGTATTAGGCTTTGTGATGGATGGTGACCACGAAGAGTCTTTATTTTGCCAATCTTCCCATCCATGTCAGTTCTGTCATAAAATAAATATACATAAAAATAAATAAATAAATTAAAATAAATTAATGCAGAAAAAAAGGCTGCATGTACACTCTGCAAGGGGAAAACGGTGCCGCGAGCAGCTCTACCCAGAGATGGATACGTGCGCCTAATAAGATGACTTATTATTATTAATAGCAATATTGGTAATTGTATTCTGCAGTACGGTAAGTCATCACTTGAATACACTCATGTAGTTCAACTGTATACTACTTGAGAAAATGTAAAGCAAAAAAATTTCCAGACATTTGCCATTAATTTCCTTCCTACTTGTACAATATATTTCCTGAAAAAATATGAAAATCTATAAAATTACTAACATTCATCCTTTCGGTGTTTTGTACGTCTCAAATTCTCCCTTTCTATTCTGTCTTGGGTGTCATCTGTAGGTGTCTTTTATATCTTAATCGTTCTACTGTATTCGGTTTTGGGTGTCGTCTATAGGCGTCTTGTATGTCTTAAACATTCTATTCTGTTTTGGGTGTCGTCTGTAGGTGTCATGTATGTCTTAATCGTTCTATTCTGTTTTGGGTGTCGTCTGTAGGTTTCTTGTATGTCTTAAACGTTCTATTCTGTTTTAGGCGTCATCTCATCTTGATACATTCAAATCTTACATTTAACAATACATGAGTAAGCACACAATATAATACAAACCTTTATTCATCATCTAAATCATTAATATATTTTTTTTAAAAACAAAGGAAATTGTAAATTTGAGGCCCATCAAATCAATTGTTATTTTTATAAATTTATATATTTTTTAAAAAGCTAACAAAAAAAAAAGAAATTTAAAATTTAGTACTAATCCTCAACACCTGTTTTCTTACTAGATTTTAAATGTGATATTTGGAATTGCAGAGTTTTTTTTATCCCTTTATCACTGCGATGTGTTGTATGGGTACTTTGATAGGATAAGATTTATTGGTTTGAGCCTTTATAAATATTACGAACATTCTCACAACAGGTTTGACCTATAACTTATAGAAATATAAATTTATTTTAAACTTATACTAAGTGTATTTAAAATACATTTAAAAAAAATACAATATTAATAATTAATAATAAAACAATACAGTTTTAATGGCAATATTTATGATATCATTTAAATGATTAATAAAATCATGTAATAGTTAAATTACAATAAAACAACAAAATAAATACAGAACCAAATGTGACACATATATTGGCAATTCCATGGTAACTTACATTACATTTTTACCTACTTTCATTCATGCTACTGATGATTACACAGTAATAAACTTATTTCTTCAGTATAACTAAGTATTATCAAAGATACTAGAAATACAAGATAGAGTTCTCGCATTGTAAAAATGAGGCGGAAGTCGTGCCCAACGTAGGCAGCGCCCTTCTTTTTAACCATGCAAGTTTCCTGTACTTCGTGCCCAACGTACAGGGCGCTCTTCTGTTGCTAAGTATATCCAGACGCAAAAGGCGCCCTTCCTTTACCACTAATGGAGGAAAGCTTTTTCACTAAGAGTGCGTCCGGCCATGCGATTCTGCGCTGTATTGTTGTTTTATTCTTTACGGATTCATGATTATGCTTTAATTGTTTTGTGTATTATTTGGATAATAGCAACGATTTCTACTGCCACCAAGGAGGTTATGTATTCACCGATGTCATTGTCTGGGTGTCTATTCCAGTTTGTTTTTATATCTAGTATCTTTGTTGAAAAGTGATAATAAAATACGCGACAACTTGGTAACGAAAGTTTGGCACAAGTTTTTTTAGATCCAGCTGTAGGGGGCATCCCATTTTTCGTATTCCCACCATGCATTTCGGTGGAACACAGTGGAACACTTTTTTTGTGTGGAGAACTCTATCTTGTATTTCTAGTATCTTTGGTATTATTTAAAACAATAAATGTTTAACCTTTTTGAAAATCCTATTAAAACTTTCAACTGGTTTTAATATTTTTTGTTAACATAATCAAATCTTGGTAACTTGTAACTTGCGTTACACAAAAAGACAGTTTTCAAAAGTCTCCTCATACAGAATATCCCTCAGTAAAGTCAATGTATATCACATAATTGTTGGTCATTGAACTAATAACAGGTAAATGGATTACAATTAATAATGTCCCAATGTTACGGTAACTTATGTTACGGTAACTTATGTTACCACATGTCTCTACTACAAAATTGACAATATGGACTTTATTATCACTTTAATTATATTTTCTTTATTTAATTTGTAAATTATTATTATTCATATTCAATCTGCAAACTTATTTCAAAAACAACAGAACAAAATATTTCACATTAATTTAGAACACTTCAACAATGTAACCTGTAACTATTGGCAATATGTTGGTATCCACAAATTTCCAGTCATTATGTTTTAAGTAAAACTGATAAATATAACAATAATAATAATAATAATTCTGGATTTATATAGCGCCTCACGTTGACACAACCTTGAAGTGCTTGAACATATATATTTTTTTCATTTCCTTGCACTTGAAAGACCTTTAATATATTTATGGTGTGCCACTTTTAAAGTACCCTCATATTCCATGAATTTAGTAGTCATTGTTTTGGCCTACTGTAATGCTACCACTGCAAAATGAAGATGTGCCCAACATAATAGTTATACCCCCAGATATACTGGTTGGGAAAATTCCATTATTTTCAGCTAAATTTTACGGTATTTGCATCATTTTGATATTTGGCTCGGTTTTTAGTTTTTCCACACACTTCCATGTGTTCATGAAAGTGTGTGGCTTCATATCATTAACTTTAATTTTTTGGTCCTCATTTTCATGGAATTGCCCACACAGAGACAGCACATAGGTGGTTTGACTGCTCAATGCCCTGATGAGGTACTAAGTAATACTAGGCCAGTATTATTTATAATAATGACAATATTAACAGTTTTTGGCAAAAGTAGAATCTTGTCAGTAGAAATAGACATGTGCGCCAATAAAAAATCATTCATACTCCATCATAACTGCAGATACATTTCAAGAATACATTAGTATACTGTAACAGGAATTAACATTAACCCCTAACAACTAGCAGACTGAATTTGCTCACACAACGGCCAACAAAGTTGTTGTAATGTACTCATGCTGCGCTTTGGCATTTGGCTGCAGATGTGTCCTGGCTGTACACACTCAAAGCTCTGACTGGGTGTCATCGTAGTATCTAAATGCATTCTACTCATGCTAAGCCCTGATTGGCTGCTGAATTATCTGACCTGGCTGTACTCATGCCAAGCTCTGATTGGCTGCGAAAGTTATCAAGTTCATCTATTACAGCATCATGTTTGCTGCAGTGAACCTTCATTCTGTCCTTAGATCTCTGGATTATCTGGGTTGATGTACTAAATAAATCTGTAGACAAAAATTAATAACAATAAAAAATGATGATAAATGTTAAACAATAATAGAAAATATACCATATTTTATATGATAATAATAATAATAATAATAATAATAATAATAATAATAATAATAATAATAATTTCACTAAATCGGACTTAAGGGGAATATCTTTTGTGTTATTTTCCCCTAATGTCAGTTTGGATTCACACCATTTAAGGACATATTTTTACAACTGTACCACTGCACTCCCCAAGCCTCAGACCAAGACTAGTGCAAATTCATTTTGGCTTTATTTCTGCTGCTCTCCCTTCAGAGTATTAACGATGAATATGACATAAGAGAAATTGGTCTGAGATCTTCAAGGTTTTTTTCAGTGTGTTTGTATTGAGGATTGGCATGTCAGCACACTGCCAATATAGTGGCACAACCCCTTCCTTCTATAGCAAAGAGGACTGGCCTAAATGTACAACCTGTATTAGTTGAAACATGGAGAAACCTATTTTATTCATCCATGGTTGGAGCATTTCTTTGTCATGTCTCCGCAGTGATATTCTGAGAGTGTTAGATGCGGCAGTTTGGCGCAGTGGTTGAGGTTTGGGCTTTCAATCGTAAGGTCTGGGTTTTGAGTCTCCGCTGTGCAGAATCGCTTGAGTCCTTGGGCAAGGCACTTTAGCTACATTGCTTCAGTCCACCCAGCTGATCAATAGGTACAAGCAAACTGCTGGGACTAACCTGCGACGGACTAGTGTCCCATCCAGGGGGAGTACAACTCTCATCCGCTTCACACTACAGAAACTGGGGATAAGCTCCTGCCCTATGAGCCCCAGTGGCTCGGAAAGGATTTAGTTAGTATGTTACATGATGGGAAATAGCTGCATGTAACATGATGGGATCAAGAAGCTGTAGTTTTAAAAGTTGAAAAAGCAAAGAATTCAAGAACATACCGCCAGCTTTATCTAAAACTTTATCATTATAATGGAGGTGATTACCATAGTAACCATCTTCCACCTCATCTTCATCTTCTTCAGAGCTGCTAGACACTTCAATACCAATTTCGATCTTCTCTAGTTTGCTAATCTGATGGTTATCTAGCTGTTGCAGATTTGGTAGTGATTTGATAATGTTTTTTCTAATATTAAATAATATACAATAAAATGAAAAATATATAATATACAATATAAATATTATTATTATTCGGTATTTTTACTACTACTATTATGGTTGAATGGTTATTTGTTATCACTATTTATAATAATAATAATAATAATAATGTAGTTTTATATAGCGCACATATCCATCTAATGTAAGATGCTCAGGGGGCTTGAAATGTGGACTAGGAACTTGATCAATGACTTTCTTCGCCCCTAAGGGTCCCTTCGTGTCTGTGCTACCCGGTAACCCGGTACCAGCAACTCTCATCGTCCACCACAGGGGCTGTCTGTTCCAGTACACCAGGGTATCCCCTTGCTCGTCTCGAAAGATGTACTGGGTTCTTTATAGTGCACACGAGCCATTGTATACACTGGGCCTACAGTTTATAGTCCTTATCCGAGAAGACTGGTTCTATCACAGAACCATAGGCTAGCGTGCCAATCGAACCAGCGCCGATATTATGGCTATAGCTTGTGGCGCCCCTGCTAACCGCTCGGCCATTCGACTCCCTTAGTTATGATTGTATTTTAATAATTTTATTACAATATACAGAAAGTGAAGCTGTTCGATAAATACTGTTCAACTCAAGCCACTAACATTGACTAGAAAGAGGCCAAGAAATAAGCATAAAGGACGGCAACATATTCTATAAATATTCCATTGCAAATCAAGAATCAAGACAATGTATTAAATTACTCTGGTTGAATTCAACATTTTGATACGCAAGTATACACTGTATCACATGGTTTCCGACACATATACGGATAATATATTCTCAACAAAGTACACAGATCAGAGCAAAGCTGACAAAAAATATCATTTGAAAATCATGTACATCATATAAATGAGGAATTTATTATGTTTATCGTAAAAAATTTCAGAAAAAAATGCAATGCAATAAAAAAAATAAAGTTTATGATTGAAAAATTTTCCAGTACTTACATTAGATCCCTTGAAAAGTTTTTTTTTTCAATTAAAAAATAATTAAATCAAATAATAAATAAAAATGTTATATACTTACCTGTAGTTACATGCTTTTGTACATTGATTGACAGACAAATTGAGCACCAACAAAGAAGGTGGTAATTCATCTAAAACGTATTACAAAAGGAATTAGAAACAGCATTCAGTGGTGCACTAATATTTATATTACATACTGTTCTCTTAGGCTATGTTCACACACACGGCATAAGGCTGGCTTAAGCCTGGTGTAGCGTACGCCTTTGTGTGTGAACTAGGCAGTGGCATTGTTAAAGCCACTCACTACGCCACGTCCTTGGCGTTATTAACGCTACCTGCAGACCCCAGATTTGCTAACGCCACTGACCTAACGCCAGTGATGCTTGAATGATTTGACTTCATTTCAAGAGATTGACCAATCACGATTGCAATATATTAGCTACTTTGGTCTCCTTCCTGTGCTCTCTACAAATGAAATGGTAAAGGAGTTCTTTTTCTATTTCTATTATAATGTATATGATTTGTTGATTGTGTTTTGTAAGATATTTTAATCTATTTAGACTGTCTATTAAAACCTGCAACACCAACAATTTATTTCAAAAGAGCTTAGTAACAATCACATAACAATGTAAATGTGACAAACCTGTTGTAAATATAGATTAGTTACTGGTCCAAGCATCTCCAAATTGTCAATATGTTTGATGTTTTCACGGTCCAAACGAACATGACTGATTTTTGCCAATGATTCAATTCTATGTGTAAACAAAAAAACGAACATGACTGATCTTTGCCAATGATTCAATTCTATGTGTAAACAAAAAAACAAACATGACTGATCTTTGCTAATGATTCAATTCTATGTGTAAACAAAAAAACGAACATGACTGATCTTTGCCAATGATTCAATTCTATGTGTAAACAAAAAAACGAACATGACTGATCTTTGCCAATGATTCAATTCTACGTGTAAACAAAAAAATACTCAGATTTACGACAGAATATAAGGCTGTGAAGAATGCTGGTCACTTCAGCCCAAAACCAAATCGGCCCAAACCAATTCGGCCCAAACCAACTCGGACTAAAACCAACTCGGTTATTCAAGACGGTTGGGTGGTACCTGTGTTGTGAAATGAATAGTTGACTTTTATTGTGCTACGTTCATCGAAAAACATATTGGGTGTTGCCAAACAGAAATAAACAGTTTACCCAAAAAATATTTAACAGTAATAACAGTAGTGCACCTCTTTAATTCCAAAGTGTTAGATAAAAAAAAGAAAACAAAAGCAAAAAACAAAAAAAAAACCCTGCTGGGGCAGCCAGCCTAAAATAACAGTAGGCATACTGTTTACTCTCAAACTTTTCCGTTGTGAATTGAAAAAGAAAATATTGTATGTAGCCAGTTTGAATTAAATGTAGCTGAATAAATCCGTAAGTTCATGTACAGTATTTTGTTTTGCTTTAAATTCATACAAATATACATTATTTTATAAAAAAAAAGTATGTTAAGATTCTTCTAAAAATAATTAATGGGACTAGTAATAATTCAGATAATATAAAAAATAAGTAATAAGAATAGTAATAGGCCTAATAAAAAAAATAATATTAGGCCTATATATGATATTAATAATTATACTACTGTACTAAAATAATAATAAAAATAAATATAATAATATAATAATTATAAAAATATATAATTCGGATAATATAAAAATAAATAATAAGAATAGTTATACTAAAAAATAATATTAGACCTATAAATAATATTAATAATTATAATAATACTAAAATAATAATAATAATTGTCTTTGGGTAATGGGTAATCGTGACCGCTATTCATCTGGGTATTTCTGTATCAAAACGGGTAGTTGTTGTCTGGGACGAGTTGGTTTTGGGCCGATTTGGTTTTGGCCGATTTGGTTTTTGGCCGAAGTGACCTGCTACTGCTGAGAATGATTGTTGCTGCTTCTTGTGCGGCGCTGGTTCAATCCCAGCCAGCATCTGGTTTTAATTGGAGTCTGATTGGTTGGCCTTGTATTGCGCCAACCGACATTCAAATTAAGATACGAGTGCCAAACTCCCACATGACATAGGCATACAATTAATTAATTAATTATTAAAATAATTTTTTTTCCTATTTTCTCTTCGGTGTACAAGAAGAATTTGCTATTAATTATATGATCTGGTACCAATTTAAATCACATAGGTCTAGGTAACAAATTGGCTGCAAAAAATACTGTACTGGGGTAGCTACTTACAAATTCTCTTGAGGTCCATTCGCTAAGGCTGCAGGAAGATTTCGTTTTGCTATCAGAGACAATGTAATTCTTGCTGGTTTTGGATCAGTTGTTTCTGAGAGAAAGCAAGGCAAGAGCAAATCAAATCATCAGCAACCTAACACATTCCCATGCCAACAGACAAACAACTGGGGGCCTACAGGGGTGGAGCCAGGATTTGCCTGACAGGGGAGGGCCGAGGTTCCTGACGAGGGGGGCTGATGCCCCGAAGAGGGGTCAGATTTCTCCGACGAAAGCAAAGTGGGAGTGGTCGAGCTTCGATTAAAAGGTTTCGAAAGTCACAAGTGGTCCTGGGGGCGAAGCCCTTGAAAATTTTCGCAATTTAGGGGTTTCGAAGGCTTATTTAATCGATTTTATAGTCTACTAATATGTATATATATAAAATACATATAATATTTTTTCTCCCCGACAAATTGTGCTTTTTCTAACCCCGGCCTCTCCCACGGATTATGACCGGTTGAGCCGCCGACAAGTTGAGCCGCCGGTCATTTCTATGGAACGCCAAGCGCGTCTCTCAGTGAATGTAGAGCGTTAATTGCGGCGTATTTCAATTAACTTATTCGTTTTTGGTACTGTTGTTTGGGATGTATTTCAGTTTATTTACTCAATTATTTCAATTTATTTAATACTCGGTTTTTGCACTGATTTATTAAATATTTATTGGGACGTATTTCAATTTATTTACTTGTTCTTTCTATCGTTTTAATTTAAATTTTGTGAGTATTTGCCCAGTCAGCTTGGCAGATAGTAAAAAAAAAACTCCATACATTCTTATCATTTATTATATATAAGTTTAACAAATAGTACAAAAATAAAAATATATAAATTAAATGTGTACATCATAAAATTACATTTTTAATACGATTTTGCAATTGTACAACTTCATATAACCGAAAGGTCCACTGATTAATCTCAGATAAGAAAGTATAATACATACTACAAGTATTGAAATACACGCCATCGTGTTGGGATTCAATATTTCGACATTAATTATGTCATCATCAGGAATGCATTCATTTTTATAAAAATGTAGTACATAAAAATATCAAAATTCTAATTTTCAATTACACAGTTATACATCACGAACGGCAATACGAGCAAATCAAAGACTGTGGGATGAATATGTAGCTGGTATC